>NC_056739.1:1943615147-1943722647 GCF_019279795.1 Protopterus annectens | reverse complement strand
GAAGGTTGTGCATCAGAGCTGGTAACTCGGCACGTAAAAATCAACTACCAATCATTAGCGGACCGGAGTTCCGCTGTGGCGACCCCTAACCGGGAAAAGCCAAAAGACACAAATCATATATATATATATATATATACACACACACACAGGGTCTATATCACAACGTCGAACTTGTATAAGTTTGAACGTTGTAATATCAAACCCTAAAGTCCAAAATTCAAAAATAGCGAAGTCACGGCACATCGATTTTTTTCCCAGGGAAAAAAATTGGTGAGCCATTTTCGGGGCTTTGCTATTTCCTCCACTGTGGTATGATCTCAGAGTTGGTATATTTAAGTGGGGGGATGTGGGGGGCAAAGCCACCCACTTTAGTTTAAGTTTAAGGTTTAATTTTTTTTTTTTGTTATGGAACAGCGATTTTTTTCCGTTTTCGTTATTCTTGAGTTTCAACTTTAGGGTTTGATATTGCAATGTTCGAACTTATGTTAGTTTGACGTTGTGATATAGACCCTATATATATGTGTGTGTATATATATATATATATATATATATATATATATATATATATATATATATACAGAGAGAGAGAGAGAGATATGGTTTACTATCAGCCAGGCACTTATGTGAAGCTGGGAAGGTTCAAGCTTTAGTAATGCCGATCCAGAAAATGTTCGAATCTACATTAGCGAATGGTAGTGTGCATTCGGTAATCAGGAACTGACATTCTGATAACAGATTGCACTACAGTGTAGTGTGATCTCAGAGTTGCAATATATAATATGCAGGGGTGTGGGGGTTTCATCTTGTGTGTGTGTGTGTGTGTGTGTGTGTGTGTGTGTGAGAGAGAGAGAGAGAGAGAGAGAGAGAGAGAGATAGTCATACAGAAATTGCTCTGTGTCTTTCCTGTTAGAGCTACAGGAAACAATGCCAGTATACATAAACACCCTTGCCATAACCCTGAAAACTTATAACGCTGAAACTCATAAGGTTGAACCTGTATCACTGAAAACTCATATAACATAGAAAATGGATAACACTGAAAACATTCTCCACATGAAATATATCCGAAAAACATGTTTTTGAAAGGGGGCAACCCCCCCCCACCCCCCCTTGTGCTGGGTCCCCCCCCCCACACTCCCCTTAACTTATATAAACTACCTCCATAATTGCACAACTGTAGAGTAAAGAAAAAACACCACACATACAGTGAATCAGTGCTTAATAGCAAATTTGGACATCTACAGATCTGGGGGTACAACAAGATGCCAAAATACTTTGCTAGACTTACTTCCCTAGTAACTCCTATGATAAGAAATGACACTATCACATACATTCTACACAATTCTATATAGTTCTACACTTTTCAAAGTTGTGAGTTTTTAGTGTTTTGAGTTTTCGGTGTTATGGGTTTTCAGTGAAATGGATTTCAGTGTTATCATAGGAACCCATTTATACATGGGTCTACTATATTACAAAGAAAAGATCCAAAATCAAATAGAAAGATATCAACCTCAAATGGCCAATATCAGGGAACTTGACCAGTACACACATGCTGAGAAACAGCCTTGGCACATGCAAAATCTACTGACAACCCACAGTATTTTTTATATACTAACTCCAAGATTGCACAAACACAGGGTAACCCCAGGAATTGTGCACACACCTGTTGGTCAGCTGCTTAGTCCTACTGAACACATCTGCCCCTCACCACAACAATGAAGAAATCCTTTATGCCAATCTCAGACTAAACCCAAACAAAACAATCAGTATCATAGGATGCTATTTCCCACCAGGGTAAAATATTACACCCCTAGAAAATCTCTTGAGCTGGGCTACTCTATCTCTACCTCAGGAAACCATCATTCTCGGTGACTTTAACATCAACTGGCTATCCTGTAATAACTATCTCCCAACCATTCACCTTAATCTCCATGGGTTCACTCAGCTCATCCAATCTCCTACCCGAATTAACAAAAACCCTAACAATCATACCTTACTTGACTGCGTCCTAGTCAACAAATCCCCTCACTCTTACCTAGCAGGCTGCTTACCTGACAGTCTTAGTCACCACTCCCCCACTTTCCTAATTCGGCACCACACAAACAGTCTCAAGCCCATTATCCACAGGCAAAAATGGAACAAGTCTAACTTCAACCCCAACTCCTTCATCTCCTCCCTGCAAAAAATTAAGTGGTCATCACTAAAGTACCTCAACGTAGATGAGGCTATCCGCTTCTTCAACAGTACCTTCCTCTCCATCCTAAACACCCATGCTCCTGTAAGAAATGCCAAAATCAGATCCAGGCATGCCCCATGGTTACAAAAGGCCACCAGAACCCTAATGAAATCCAGACATAAGGCCTGGGAGCACTGGCGACTAACAAAAAAATAACTCAGATAGGCAATCATTCCTTAAACTGTGCAATAAAGCCAAAAAGCAAATAAAATTAGACAAATCCCTTTACTATAAATCCACCCCAAACTCTACCAACCACAACCCTAAGCAATTCTGGTCCACTATTAACACTATCCTCCATGCAGGGAAGGTTGATACCCCCCAGTCATCCATTACCCCCTTTTCCAGCAGTATTGCTGAATCCTTCAACAAACACTTCACTGAAACTATAACATCTCTAAACAAACAACACTTCCCTACAACAGCCCCCCCAACTCCTAACCCTAACCCCCCCACTCCTCTTTTCTTCTTCACCTCAGTACCTACCTCCAACATAAAAAGACTATTGTCAAAACTTAAGCCCACCAAACTTGCAGCTGACAACCTCCCCTCTGAATACTTGAAAAGTGCAGCTGATACACTAGCCTACCCAATTTCAATTCTAATCAACCATTCCATAACAGAAGGCTATGTTCCTTCGATATGGAAAATATCCCACATCATTCCCCTCCACAAAGGCACGCCCTCCACTGACCTCTTCAGTTACCGCCCCATTGCTACCCTCTCCCCTCTCTCCAAGATACTTGAAAAATGTATCAACACTCAGGTCTCCTACCGCAGCCATCATTGTATCTCCCTTAAAGAATTAAACTGGCTAGAACTCCCACAACTCCTTCACTTTAATCAACTCACCCTCACTCATAAACTTATTAATCACCCCCATAACATCCCTTCCCTTCAAACCCTTCTCCAACCCTATCACTCCACTAGGTCCGTAAGATCAAGAAACAAAAATCAACTCACTGTTATCAAACCCAAAAACTCAGCAGGAGAAGCCATATTTTCATGTACCATATCTAAACTTTGGAACAATCTTCCACCCTCTATAACTACTCTACCTTCCAGCAGCCTTTTCAAGACTGCGCTCAAATTACACTTAAATTTGCACTGGCTTTGTCCTTGTTCTAATCCAGATTAACACCCCCACCCTTACCCCCCCCCCCACTTAGACTCTTAACCCAGCTATACTACCACCACTACTAACCACAGTCAGAATTAGCTAGTTGTCTTTACATACTTTAAAATCTTGTCTGACAACTTTGCTAGTAATATTATAAATGACAAGAAACTATCTTAACTTGCAACATTTACTGTATATACTGTTGATAATCAATATCTTGTTATTGTATTAAAGCCAACAACCTGTAATGTTGTTTACTATTGCTGCAACTTTGCATCTCTGTTTATTGTGTACATGATGTGGAGCTTTCTCCCCAGCCATCCGCTGAAAAAGGACCTGTGTCCAGTCGGAATTTCCCGGTAAACAAATGTAAAATAAAAAAAAATAAATAAATAAAATAGTCAATCATATGTGGTCGACTAAACAGCTGTCGGTCCTGCACACACACACGCACACACTCTCAATGGAATGAAGCGGTATATTTACTCTTAGACTGTCTAAACTCAAAGTATCTAATAATATAATATGAAACTCATTAAATATAAAAGACATTTAATCCAAATATGTTTGAAAGAAAAAGTGTGGAAAACTACAGAAAGCTAATACTGGCATGGCTTAGCGTGTTAGAATAGTAGGAATTACAAGGCAGATTAGTCAAGTGCAGCATTTGTACCTTGTTAATGCCCACCAAAATGATTCTGTTTGTGGATCAGCAGTGATTCATTCTGTGTGGTGTTTTGTCTTTTTCCTTAGTCCTCTTCCTTCAGCATGACAAATACTGAAGATAAAAGTATATACCCTATGGAAAAACAATGCCACTGTAATGCAGTGCCATATTTCATTCATTTTGATAGATTATCATAGTCAGATTATTGTTTTATACTCAGTACATAAAAAAGGGATATTAATGCAAATGCATTATACAGAACTACTGAAGTGGAAGGAACTGTAGATAGTTAAAGCATTACCTATCACTTAGTCAATGATTGTCGCTATTTACTGATGTAGTACTTCATGGCCGATTGGTTATGATATCTCATTTCACAAATGAAAATAGTTATTACTTCATATGACACAAAAAGCAGTAAAAACAAGTACCACCAAGAAGCAGTGGTCAGAATTCAATCATTCCATAAATACATGCAAAATATTTAATATTGCTTAAAAGCAATGTCTGATTAAATGAATAAATGGTTAATTTTCTGTTATTAAATAACTCTTATGAGTTTTAAAAGACCTTAAACTAAGTATTACTTACTCAGAGGTGATCTCTGCTTGACATACAAGGCCATGTCCAACCCAGAATTGATGGATATGCTCCACCTAAAAAAAACAAATCCCTGAGAGCCACACACTCTAGGGATATAAACCTTACCACAAAGATAAATAGGACGTGCTGGAGGGATATATTCCTGACCCACAGACTCCCCATGCTTTGGAACAAGATTCCAATATACATCAGGCAGAGCCCCTCACTAGCACTCTTCAAGAAAAACCTTGACGGGTGGATGGGAAACAGAAAATTTACCCCGGGGATCACTGCATTGGCTCTGCTGGACAGAGGCACAGGGAACTAATGGCTCTGCTGGTCAGAGGCACAGGGAACTAATCTAAGGGGGTGGCGAAAGCCAACACACTCTGGCTAGGCTTAAATGCCCTTGGGCAGATAGCTTAGTACTTACCTATGAACCTATTAGTTTTATACTTTGCATTTCATTTAAGGTCCAGAAGTGACTGTGGCAGCTCAGTTGAAGGCCTCCCAGTTGAAAGAATGCTTGCCACCTCCCCCTGTCCACTTAGAGATATCTTCACAAGATGGAGGCAGTGGCTGCACCCATGCTGGCACCCTGGCATAAGGCAGTCTGACAAGCCATCACACCATGAGCTTCAGGTCTGGTTGAGGCTGCAGTTGAGAGGGTTGTGGAGATATACCTGCACCCACTACAACCTCTTCTCTAGCAGAAACAAGACTCACTGACCTAGGGCAACTCCTTCCATTGAGCCACTAGAGGCCTCCATCACCACATCGGAGGGGGAGGGTCCCCACCAGGTCCATCACAGAGGAGGGTAGCTAAGGTCCTCTTGACCAGGTTGATAGCTGCATTGCCTTTGTGCCTGTTTGCCATCTGTATGTATTGTCACCCCCCCATGTCAGACCACCATAGTGTTCATGTCTGTCATGTCTGTCATTTATGTTGGAGCGTTCATTAACTCTTTCCTAACCCTCTTTAATATACCTTCTTCCCCAACTCCCTTCTTAGAAAATTGGAAAATGGGAGGGTCGATCCTCCACAAAAACATATACCTCTCCTCTCTCACCTCCTCCAACAGAATCCCCTTAATGTGTTCCTTTTGTGTTTCCCTTGTCTTCTCTGGCCTCTACTTCCATTTTTCCTTTTTTCCACCTTTTCAATCTTAAAAAAGCCCAAACAAGTTGTCTATATAAGAACACCCTTTATAGTGAACAGAAGAAAGCTAGAAATGGTTTGGGTAATTTCAGCTCAGCACACATTATTGTAGGAAATTTAGAGAGTCACACAGACATAAACTTGCAGCACTCTGCCAAAAATGCCTAATACTATTTGTGACTTTACATATATACAAATTGTTTTGCGCATAACTGCTTTGTTTTGTACTGGTCTCATGGAACTTCCCTTACTGTTTGCAGCCACTAGATGGTGCTGAAGGGCTCCTGTAGTAGCAGAGAATAGGCCTAGGGGAGGCAAAAGGATGGAGGAAAAGAGAAAAGCTATGGAGAGTTTGGAGGTGGATAGTGGGAATTTGGAGAAAATGTTGTTCAGTGTGGAGCTTCAGAATATAAACAAAAATTTTTGTTTGGTGGATGTTACAAATTAACTGTTTTCCATAGAGAAGGGAGTAAGCAAATCAATGGTGCAGGTAACAGAACTGGCATCAGGAGGGCTTGCAGATGATGTTCTGTTAAAAATAATTGAGCAGGATGATCCAGGAAACAGTTCTGCTGTTTCATGGGGCAAGATGGCAGATAACTTTTTTCGGAAGTGCTGAGGATGGTAATGTGGAAAAGGAGCCAGGTGATGTGTCATTAATGAATGCAGCAAATAAAAATTATGCAGCAGTGGAAGAAAATAAAAGTGGAAAGAAGCAACAAATTGAGAAGGTGTCTGGTTTTGTGACAGCAGATAATTCAGTAACTAAAACATATTCAGTAGTGACAGCAGGCAAAAAAGAAGCAGCAGCAAACAGTAAGTAAGTCATTTTTTAGAAAAGAAGAGAAGACAAACTGTGAGAATAAGAACAAAAACGACACTGTAATAGACAGATATTATGTATGAGACAATTTTGTAACTGGGTTTTAAAGCTCATGAAATTTGATTTTTATACATATTGGGACATAGACTTTATGTGACATCATTTGAAACTGATGGACTGATGATGAAATTTGTGGAAATGTGTAACAAAAATAAAGACATTTATTCATGGTACAATTGTTTGTTTTCTGGTAGTAATTTAAATATTAAAAAATGTTACTTTACAGTTTAGAGATAATGAACTGGATGGAGACAATGTTAAAAAATGCATTCAGGGTATGTGTGAAACTGTTGATAATATTGTGAAAGTTAGAGATGACAAAAACGTATGGAATGGAGATTTGAGGTTGGAAGCTGTTTTGAAATGTGAAAAAAAAAAACATGGTGAAACACTTGCCAGGTGTTATTTTTGTGGCTGGTCATAGAGGTACATATGCTGGACAGCCTACATCATTTATTTTTGTGGGGACTTTTCTCATTTAATTAATGACTGTGACAAGCTACAATGCAACCAGTGTGGGGAAAAAGGACATACAGCAAGGAAGTGTCTGTCCCTGAATTCAGGTTGTCTAAAAAAAGGGACACTTTTGGATGGATTGTCAAGAGCAAACAGTAATAATGAAAAAGCAGGGAAAGGGAGAAAACATACAAGAGGAAGGACAACAGGAGGCTGAGGGAGAGTGTGAACTAGGTGAAGAAGAAACTGTATAAGACTAAAAAAGTATAAAGAAGAAAAACGAGGAGAGAGAGAGTGCATGCAGGAAGAGAGGTCAGGAGAAGGGACTGATACTAATACTTTTTTGATGTTCTAACCAGTGAAAATTCTGATTCTGAAGATCAGGAATTACTTATACATAAACCTAGGAAAAATATTCAATTGGGGAAAAATAAGAACACAAACATTTAAAACTTTTCCTCGTAAACTTAAAAAGAAGGAAACTCTCAACAATTTTAGAGTACTTTCAGTAAATGTAAACAATATTCTTAACACTGTAAGAAAGATAGGGATACTGGAATGGTGTGCTAATTGTGATGTGGATGGTATTCTGTTAGAGGATGTAAGATTCCTGACAAGTGAAGAAAGAGGGTCCATATCAGAAGACCGAATGGAAATAGCGAACGGCAAAACATCGAAAAGACTGGTCCTCGAACTTGCTGTTATGGGGGCACACCCCCCACAACCCCCGCTAAATATATATATTCCAACTCCGAGATTGCACTACAGTGAGGAAAGGGCAAATATTCCAATCTTCACTGTACCGCGATCTCACAAACAGCACTTTGAGGTCTGGTCTTTTTGATGTTTTGCCGTTCTCTGTTATTTCCATTTGGTCTTTTGATATAGACCCAAGAAAGACTGCAAACAGAAAAAACTGTAGGATGCAAATATAATATGGAATTTAGGAAGTGAACATTGTTCTGGAGTGGCTGTGTTGTGTAAAAACAGTGAAAATACTAGATGTAATGTTACTAAGGATTGGAATGTTGATTGTTGTGGATGTGAGGTGGGAAGAATATGTTTACTGAATTATAGCATTATATGCATGTATAACTAGCAAGGAAAGAATCTGTTTTATCAAATATTGGACTATGTGGTGATTAACATGAAAAGTATAACTGCATGGGACTTTCATTGTGATTAAAGGCTAAATGTCAAAAGAAATGGAAAGATGTAAAAAATAGAGGAAGTGATAAAATGTGGTAAATTAGCTGTGTGGAACAAAAGTCAATGGACCTATAGAAGAGAGGCAGTAAGATCTGAAAATTGATTATTTTGTATTTTCAGAAGGTTTGGGCATAACAGATGGTGATACATTTGTGTCGTGTTTTTCAGACCATTTCAACCAATATGGATGGAGGTGATGGAAGAAAGTGAGTGTATTAAAATAGGAAAGGGAATAAAAAGAATAAAGGAAAAATTCTAGGATAAAATTGAAGAGTGGCAAGTATTGCAGTTAAGGGAGTGTATTAAAATAGGAAAGGGAATAAAAAGACTAAAGGAGAAATTATAGGATGAAACTGGAGAGTAGAAAGTATTGCAGTTATGAAAGAATTATATAACTATGAATGATGTCTATAAAACTGGTCCGAATGGTGGACTGAATTTAAAAGGAAGCTTAAAACGTGTTTTTTTTTTCCAGTGGTTGGATGATGTAAGAAAGGAAAAGAAAGTGAAGTGTGGGAAAATGTGTAGAAATGTATTGGAAAATTTGGAGAATAATCCAAGAGAGAATCATCATATTGAAAAAGAAATGTATAAAAGAAATCAAGAAAAAATAAGGCATTACTTTTTAGGCATGGATACTATTTTCAATGGAGGAAGTAGCTTCATATTTGGGTAAAATAGTAAAGGAAGATATTAATATAATGAAGGAAATGAAAAAATATAAAAGGAGACGTAGATCAGAGTGCATGTGCTGTGTATTGTACCTTTAAGAAGCATCTCAGAGAAGCAATGTAGATATATAAATAGCATGCACGTGCCATTATTAGTGCCATTTTGAGAGTGCAGCCAGAGAGTAAGCATGTATAATTCCAGCAGTTAGTTTGTATATAAGTTACTTAAGTTAAAGTCAGTTAACTTTTATTGTGACGTGTTTGTATAAAATAAAGCTGCTTGAACAGAACTCACAAAGACTCTTCTGTTGTGTCCAAAGTAGGAGAGCAACAAGACACAAAAATAACACAAGAGCATATTATAAGTATTGTAGTACCGCATGTGGAATATATGTATAAGTATAAAAATAAGAGCGAACGAAAAGTAAAAAAAATCCTGAATGAGTTTATAAATAATTAAAATATATATTTATTATTAGTGAATCAGGCCCAGATGGTATAGGGTATGGAATGTATAAGAAATTAATGGATCGGCAAGAGATAGTATTTTGTAAATATACTGAATGAATAGTTGAAGGAAGGCTTTGTTTATAAAGAGTTATGTAGTGAGATATTACAATATATATGGAAGAAAGATGAGAAGACTGAAATAAAAAAAAAAAACTGGAAACCCATCTCACTAAATAACACAGACTATGACATTATTATGAGAATAATACTGAGGAGAATGAAGGAAGGATGAGTGATATTATGAAAGATATTATATATGGCATAAAAGGGATGTCAAGAATTGTTATTGGGTGCATTAGAAATTGTGGATGATATAAGTAAAAAGGAGGATGTCAAACTTATGGTAGGTGATATTAAGACATTTAATACAGTAGGGCATGATGCTTTGTGGGATGTTATGGAGAAGTATGGAATAGGTGATAAAATTAGGAGAGTGTGTATGTCAGCATATCAAAATAATAGAGTGAGAGTGTTAGTAAATGGGTGATTGAGTAAAGAAATATGTATGATGTTTTGTATAAGACAAGGATTTCCCATTTTACTAGAAGAAGTGATAAAAACCATTAAAATAAGGAAAAAAACTGTTGAATCATGATAGCAGACTGTCAGGATTTCCTATAGAGATTGGTAATAAATGAGAATATGCCATTTAAAAAGAAGGTTGAAATAGTGTTTTTATTTTGTGGGGTGGAAGAAAAAACAGAGCATGTTTTTTTTAGAAATGTAAAAAAGTGGTGAAGCTCAGGAAAAAGTTGTGTGAAGATTTTTTTGAGAATATTAATGACGTAAACAATGTAGATATGAATATAAATATGAAAATGTATGGATACTATAAGAACAAGAAGAAAGAGTATGTGAGAAGGGTAGATAAGAATTTATTTTATGTAATATGGTTTATTTGGAATGAAAGACTGAGTGAAATTTTGTTTAATGGGAAAAGGATTTTGGCAGATATATTGCAAAAATTAGATTGTGCTTGAGAAAGAAGGAGTGGAGGTCAATTCTGGAAGAATAACAATGAAGATATTATAAGAAAAAATGATAAATCATAAAAAATAGAAATGTGTATATATGTGCCTGTAACTATATATATATATATATATATATATATATATATATATATATATATATATATACTTTGTAAATATGTGAATATGTAAATAATGTTTTTTTTACGTTCTGTTAAATCAAGGAACCATACTCTTTTTGATAGGTACCATGGGATCCTTTACATCCACCTGAGCTGCCACTAACAAAAACAGATGGGATGTTGGTTTAATGTCTCATCTGAAGAAAAAAAAATCCTGCTGCACAGCTACTGAACTCTTGTCAATGAGGAATACTGGATTTACATGAAGAATGCTGATTGGGCTGTCCAATCAGCATGCACATTTCAGAATACTAAATGACCTTTTTTATATAATATACAATATAATAAATACATATGTTATTATATAACAATACTAAACAAGTAAATATGGAGCATACTGCAATCTGGAGTCTGTACTATAATTGTAAAAGAACACAAAGCTCATCTTACATTAGGTTGTAGTGAGATGTTGGACATGAAAAAATATCAACAGATCAATGGACGTCTTTGCGAGGGTGACACAGATTAAAACAGTCTACAGCCATCTTTTTTCTTCTCTCCCTCTCTCTTTCTCTGTTTCTCTTCCTGTGTAACTATCTATCTATCTACATTTGTTAACCAGAAAAGTATAGTTGGTAAGTCCAGTTTTCAGTGGAGTCCAGGGGAGAAAGTGTGGAAAACTAAGATAAAAAGATAAAAAATGGTACCTGTATTGGTCAAGAGTCCAGACTAATCCAGCTTGGAACCCTTGCACCTTGGTTTCAAGGAGAAACAGCAAAATAACAGTGGAAAAGCCCTGAAAACAACCACTAAAATAGACTATATCTTCCAGATATAAGCATAAATACTCTGGAAGCCTGGGTACAGTTGAAGCAATAAGATCTTTACTTCTGGATGGATGACCGTTGCTGTATAATGATGCCATGAAATTATATTACATCTGTGTAATGTTATAACAATGGGAGGTGGAACATTTCTGGGGTAAGCCATCTCTGGTTGAAGGTGCTGAGGGGACGGGGGCCCGTTGCTATGCAATCTCAAGACTTTGGTGTTGGGATTAACTAATGCTAGTGTAAACCATACTAGAGTGGGCCTGACACAGTCTTTCCCCTCCTCAAATTCCTTAGTGTCTGTGAACATAGAGATTTGACTAGAGTAATCAGAATACAAAAAGGAGAGTGTATACAATGATTTATCAAAAAATCTCCATAGCCTGGGTTAAAGTCCTTGAGAAGGGCCAGTGCAAATCATTCTGTGGAGCTTCATCAGATCCATCCAGAATGGGAGTGCAAGATGCTATAAAAAAAACATGATCTGTTGGTGACCAATGGTTAGAGCATACTGAAGTTTGTGATCAGGTCATGGAAGGCGACCAGCTCTTGTTGAATTTGTCCTTCTAGTTGTTATTAATAGAAATAACTTGTCCTCTTTGTCTCTTAAAGCCATAAAATAATGGAATGATGTTCATACAAAAACACCTTAAAAGCCATTTTACAAACCACATTTTCATAAAAAAGAAAACAAAAACATAAACAGCCCATTTTTCCAAAGCTTATTCATTAAAAAACAATTATAAGACACATTTCCTAAGACTATTATTAAAGAATTAATTTGTACTGTGGGGACCTCTCTGTTAAATAGTTTACCAAAACCTATATTGTCTCTGTTTTTGTGGGAGAAGGGAGAAATGAGTATGTGTGTCAGCAAAAATGACATGTAACAGGAAATGTAACTGAACTGCTACTGGACACCAAAAACTGTGCTGTACCCTCATTGTCCAAACCCCATTCTTAAAAACATAAATTTTGAAAAAAACAATTCCTGAAACTATTATTAAATATATTTAACTCCATGGGGATCACATTAGTAGTGGGTTTGCCAATGCCTGCATTATCTCTGCTTTTATGGGAAAAGAGAGGATTGATAACATTAAACTCTAGTTAACAAAGAGAAGAGTAAAATGAGAAATCTCACCCATACTGCCACCAGTCGTGAAAGGTCAGGCTGTAGCCTCAGACTTAATAGGTAATACCAAGGCAGTAAGGGCATACCTCTCAACCTCTTAGCAAAAGAAATCTGGACAAAGCCTGACAACAGGGGGACAAAGGCCTAAAAATAGGGACACATTTTAAATATTGCTCTTATAAACTTAAAAAGTTGGTAGAATAACAGGATTTGAGTTAGCATATATTTTCTGAAAGATATAAAGTCTGAAACTCAAATGGATGCCATTATTTAGTGACTTTAAAAAACATAATTTTTATGAGGAACAGACCAAAAATATGAGGCAAAAATCTCAACATTCTCCTAAAATCTGTATAGTTCAGAGGTATGAGTAAGGAACGGACCAATGTTAAAAAAACAAACAAAAAAACTACACTGTGTGAAGCATAGACAGGGGGACCCTGAATCTTTTTGGTTTATAAGGAGGATTGATTTCATTTTCCCACATGTACTCTGCCACCTTTCCAAAGTAAGAAGTGGCTGGTGCCACAAGAAAGCCAGTATCTGGGAATCTGAGGTGACACAAATTCCTAGAAATGACACTAGTCTCCTAAGTGGTAGATCCTTGTGTAAGAGTATCAGGAATTATATGACCACCATTCTGGCAAACTTTTTTTGCCAGGTTCTTCCTTGTGCTGGGCTACAAGAAAGACAATATTAAATGAATAGAGTATACAACAGTAAGTGTGTCACCTAGAGGCTAACATGGGACTCTGATTTTATGGGAGTTTAATGGCCAAAAGAATGGATCCTCAGTAGTGAGGTGGAGATTTTATTGGCATTGGTCCCAGACCTAGCTACCACTGTGGGAGATCCTCACCTTAAGCCTGATACTTCACTTCTTTATCTTGGACAGGTGGCTCGTGAGAAAAGGCAATCCAAACCAGATGAAGCACTTACCAAATCTCCAGAAGGGAGACAAATTATAACCATCCCTCCTTGGTCAGACCTTTTGACCACACTTGGACAACTGGGGGAGTCAGCGCAGAGGCCCTGACTGCCATACTTGTCCTGAATCTGCAACTACAATGTAGTGGAAAAAAAATACCACCAACCATTAAGCCCATTTCCAATGGACTAGAAAGCTGAACCACTAAATGAGACATACTATATAAAAGTAAGTGAAGTTTTCAGTTAAAGAGCAGAAACTAACAGTCATGAACCAAGGCTGGCATAATGGTTAAGATATTTACCTTGCAGACACAAGATGCAGGGCTTGAGTCTCACATGAGGTAATTGATTAGGCATAAAATGGCTCACAGGGGCATTTGGCCTAGTACTAATCATCAATTCATGAACCTATAAACCAGTTAAGACCAACATTTGCTTGGGCCTCCGAGTTGCTAGTGAAAGACAGAAACTAACATTCATGAACTAATTTAAAACTGCATTTGCTCATGTCACTGAGTTTGGGAATCATGAAGCCAGCTGACAATACATAGGAAACTCAGATGCATGCTCCTGTTAAAAAGGCTGCAACCATTATTATAAGGCATCCCTTTTGTGAAGCTACTGCATGGCCTCATGAACCTATGTCAAACAGCTCTGAGTCTCATGCACCAGGGAGATGGTCCTTCTAATGTGGTTTTTAGCTGCCCTGATCATAATGATATTTCAAAAAATATGTTCTGCTAAGAGGAAATAAAGGAGATGAAAACGACAAAAAAACAAACAAAAAAAACAAACAAGTTTATTTTTTTTATTTGTTAAAAACAATGTTTGAAGACTGGATGACTACAGCCAGGGCGGACCATCCCATGGTTATTCATCATGCTGTGGATCCTGGGAAGGGGTTGAGATCTGCCATTCCATACTTGAAGCTGCCATCCTCTGTGCAATGTTATGTAGTACCCCAGGTCTTTTGTCCAGTGAAGTCTTCCTGCTGGACAGGAATTTACAGGATATAGAGACAATATATGCAGAATAATGTTCATGAGGAGGAGGAAAAGTGAGGCTTAAGGGAATGCAGGAATTGAGCAATTTATGTAATGCTGGAATGAAAAACAGTTGTTATAAAGAAAAGAAAACATATTTAATGCATAATGTGTGTGTAAACGGAAAATGCAAATATGCTTTGTTTTCTTTTCTTTTCTGTTAACGTATGTGTGCCTGTGTCAAGTTATGATTTAATAAAGGTGATTAAACAGTAGAATTTGCAGGATAGTTCTGTTGGAGGCTCAGTCAGCTTTGTGGGCTGTTATGTGAAGCAGAAAACTCAGTTTGTAGAAAGCTTACTTCTATACTGGACATGGTTTAGAATTAGTACAGCTGTGAGCTCCGTTACTTAATATGGAGTTGCTCACCTGGTTGATTTAATTTTTGCAGTACATAAATACCTTGATACATGCCAGATGGGATTAGTTTCATCCATGCTAATGAATTTTAATGATAACATAAAATAAGATAATAAATGTCGATATTGTAAAATCTGTATTTTGAGTATAGCAGAACCACAAAAGAGTGTTGAAAAAAGGCAACAACTGCTACAGAACCAAAAAAACAAATCTTATTAACCTCTCTAGAACCTTGGACAAACGCCTTCAAGGAGTATTTTGAGTATGTCTCTGGTGATGCCTTTATACTTGAAGTACTACTTGCCGTTTAAATGTGGAGTCAGAGAGGTATAAAACAAGGGGCTATTTTATTTTAGTAAACCTGAAGATATCGGTTTAGATCTCACAATTGCCACTTGCTTTTGTTGAATGTTGAAGATTTAGCCAACATCCCAGTACTTTTCTAAAACAGTTTCATTAATGCATCTCTATCAGCTGTCACCACTATAAATAACACACAAACACACACACACATGCACACATATATGTATCACACAGTCCTTCATGTAGCAGATTTGCAGTGTGGTTGCATTTTCAAATTTCAGTTGCCTGTGCCAAGTAAGAAACATGTTTTTAACAGGACATTGGATAAAAATTCCTCATCTGACAATGCTATTTGGTATGTCTTTTTTTTCTTGAATAGTTTGCTGCCAGTGACAATGTAATGTCTTAGAGGGTTGAAGCATAAACATTAGATAAACTTTGAATATCTGGTAGTTTGGAGTATGACTCCCATATACACACCTTTTAATAACATATGTTTCTGAACATTTTATTTAACCACCAAATGCTTCATGGTAACCCCTGGGAAAATGTACATATATTTTTTTGTCGTAAAATGAATAAATAAAATATTGGTGTGGTAGATATAGTGACTCTGTGTGACACACCACTTAGCTTTGACTAGGAACTAGATTTTCCAGCAATATATAATGACACTAGAAAGACTGGCAAGATGGAAATGCTCAGCTGAATAAAAATTGTAAAAAAGAAAAAAAAAGGTAAAATGAAAAAAAAATGGTACAGATAACCTTTATACTCCATTTTTCATAGCTGTTAAGTACCTTTAGGTTCAGGCTGTGTAAAATGCATTACATAAAACCAGACTGTACTTCCTATTCCCATTCTTTTTGCATCCTACAAGTCTTAACCTGAGGTGTCAATGACATATTGTCTATTTGCTCATTTATTTGCTTGCCACAACAACGTTGTCATAAAACTTCAAGGTCACAACCTTGAGTGCAGGGTGCTTTTGGCTCTGGGGTTTCATAAGCTGCTCAGACATTCTCATCCAACAAGCCTGTGTGGGCGGATATGCTAGCATGACATATGGTGCTGTTCTCTTTCTACAGTAGCTGCTCTGCCTGTCTTGTTAATATTTTCTGCTTGCCTGGTCTAAGATTAGACCAATTTGTTCTTCACAAACACACACCTCTCCCGATGTCTCTCTGTTACTTTACCTGGGTGAGTACAGAAATATGAGTAAACAATAATTGTCAAAGAGCTGAGATAGCACAGCCTACCTTTTGCACCCACACAGAGGTACCAAGATTATTTAGATATTAGCATACTCAAATGAATGTATTCTTCCAAGATCTATCATTAAAGTAGAGCTAGAATTCTGAAGTTTGACTATTTCTTGATTTTTCTAGCTACTGATCTTTAGTAACGCTCTTTTGTGATGTTAATGTGCTGTGTGTGTGTGCTGTTACAGGTGTCTGTATGGTTTTGGTGTTAGCATTGTATCTGGATTTCATTAATAAAAGAGCAACTCATTTTTTTCTAATTACTTCTTTTCTTTTGTTGACTGGGATAGTCTGTTTGAACTAAAAATCCGTTTTCAGAGGAATCCTGGACAGAAAAGCTCCATGTACAGGTAACAAGCTATATTTACATTACAAGCAACACATACAAATAAGAAGCATATTACATCTAAGAAGTTAAGTAAGAAATATTCATAAAAGAAGTAATGATGCATTGTCATAGGAATGAAACTTTAAGGAATAACATACATAAAGATAAAACATTATACATACAATACATATAGTTCTCACCAATCAGCTTACAATAAAATTTCTGCTGATCAGCAATCATAGAAGGCAAATATGATTTCAGTAATCATTATTAAATGTAGATAGTGCCAAATAATTTAATGTCATAATAGCAAGAAAAGAGGATTGACTGCATTAATTGCGCCTATGTTCACTTACCGAATTATAAAAACCTTGAACCGCAAAACAACAAATGTAAAACAGCAAACTGGAAAAGCAGTGAATACTGACAACTTCAAAAATAAATTCAGCGTATGGCCATAGTCAGCCAACAACCAGAAATAACACAAAGCATAAGGTAAGTGAATGGAAACCTACTAAATTTGTCCTGTTTTCCATTGTAGTGGGATCTCGGGGCTAGTATATATAGTTGGAGATGTGTGAGTGGTGCAACCCCCTACCTTGATTTGTTGTATGTGCAATGTTGGCCAGCTATGGCCATTTGATGTATTTTATTTCACTGTTATCGTTGTTTACTGCTTTTCCAGTTTGCTGTTTTTCTTTCATTGTTTTGCAGGTCAAGGTTTTTTAAATTTGGTAAGCGAACATAGACCTTAATTAATTGTGAGGGAAAAGTAGAGGTGTAGTAAGTTCAATTTGTAGGAGGAAAGTAAGAGAATAGAAATAAATGGCGATAAAGAAATAGTAGTAATAATAATAATGCTGTTTGTTGACCAGGTATGCCCACTAGACATACATTCCCTTTTCAGGGGTGACCCAGGAGTAATGTCTTGTTAAGGAAATTGCAAGTAGACAAATGAGGGCTGAAGAAATCAAACTTTGTACCACAGAAACTCCAGCTCACAGTAGGGTAGGATTAACAAACTTGTAGCTATGCTAATGATGTAGAAATTAAGTTAGATGTTGGACAGATGCATTAGTAAGTGCATTGAGAAGACAGAGGTGATACCAAAAGTATGATGACATCCTTATGTTAACAAAAGGGCAATTACTGTAATTGCTCTTGTGTATTATGTAATGCAACAGCTGTTCCATAAGGCTGTGAAGTATGTCTTTAGTTTGTTTTCCATGTTTCTTTCAGTCTAATATACAACTTAGTGATGTTAAAACCACTTTTATCAGGTTAAAGACAAACTTAATTATTTATGCAATGAACTGGACCTCATATTACATATGAACTGTAGTTTGACTTTCTCCTTTTCAGTTTGGTGGCATGGGTGTTTCTTAAATAAAGAAAGGAGCAAAAGAATTTGGTTGTATATATGGTCAGAGTAACGCAATCATAACAAACTTTCCAGACACTACATATGTGCCCCAGGATACTCACCATCAGTACAATTTGGGGGGAGGGTTATGAATGAAAATTCTAAACTGCTAGAAAAAATACCAAAAAATTACTTCTAAATGAAATGTGCTCATCTCAGTGCATGGCTGATGATGTAAAGAATGCAAAATAGCAAACGTATATATCTGGTAATTGCCATAGTAACCATCAGGGATCTACTGAACTCTAAGGTGATCCTAATGCAACTAATGGAATCAGGTGAGAAAATATTTGCATAATGAATTATCTGACTCATGACGAGATGTCGCAGATCTGATCTCACTATCTCCTCTTGCCTTCTTCCTGTCTGACCAAGTTCTGCTTTGCCAAATTGTCTTCTGCATTCCTGCACATGGGACCACATGGCTGTGATCTATTCATCTTGACTTTCTTTGGGGCTACTTTTGCTTCCACTCTGATATCCTCATTTCTACTTCTGTTCCACAATGTACATCCTATTACCCATGATAGGCACTTCACCTCCATCACTTCAAGCATCTCCATCTGCTCTGCCTTCACCTCTCAGGTTTCTGTACCATAGTGAAGCAAACAGTTGCACCACTGGTTGTACACTTTACTTTTTAGCTCTTTAGGCTTTCTTCTGTCACACACATTACCATTGTCACTTTGTACCAGATAACAACAGCAGCACCTCTTCTAGCTTTGACCTCCTCGTTCAGATTTCCCCCTCTCCTCATCTACACCTCCTAAATACTGAAAACTGTTAAACTTCTATCTTAATTTTCCACTTTTTTTCTGAGCTCCCCCATTTGCTTCCATGGCCACTGTCTTGTCTGTACTCCATTTCATTCCATGTGCTTCAGCTTTTCATTCCTGTGCCCTAGAATTTGATGAAGTTCCTGTTTAGAGTC
Organism: Protopterus annectens; assembly: GCF_019279795.1. NCBI lineage: Eukaryota > Metazoa > Chordata > Ceratodontiformes > Protopteridae > Protopterus > Protopterus annectens. Next base: position 1,943,703,519 of record NC_056739.1, on the reverse strand, counting down.
AGTGTGCACTGTCACATTGTTTGCATATAGCAGGCTTGTTGGTTTCTCCCCTCCAACCTATTTACTGGTATAGTTCCTCAGCAGTATGACAAGGACTGTGCTTAGAGCTGAACCCAGATACACACCCACACCCACTTGGTACCCTTCTATGAGTCCAGACATTGTTTGTGTCTGTGTCATTGGGTCCTGAAACATAGTCTGCACTAATTCTTCCAATATTTTTGAGACTTTAGACTATTGCAGAACTGCCCAAATCATCTTTCTTGGGACCTCATCATATACTTTCTATGAGTCCAAGAATATCCATTTGGATTCATGCATTTTCAGTTTCTTATCCCCTATTTTACTGTGGACTTTGGACTAGTTGTAGTACATTCTGTGTCTGAATTTGAACTGCTCACCTTCCATTGTGTTTTCTACTACTCTGGTTCATAGGTTCATAGGTAGGTACTAGGCTATTGGCCCTAGGGCCTATATAAGCCTAGCCAGAAAGGTACCCTGGCTTTCGCTATCCAAGAAAATTATTTTCCTGTGCCCCTGTCGAACACAGCCACAGAAGTGATCCCTGCGGTGACTTTCCTATTTCCCATCCAATCATCAAGATTTTTCGTGAAGAGTGCTAATAAGGAGCTTTGTTTGATATAGATAGGTAGTTTGTTCCAGAGTATGGGAAGTCTCTGGGACAGGAATCTATCCCTCCAGCATGTTCTGTTTATTGTGGTGACAAGGTTTAGGTCCCTCGAGTCTGTAGCTCAGAGGGATTGGGATTTTTTTTAAGTGGAGCATGTTCAACAGCTCTGGGTTTGACATAGCTTTGTATGTTAGGCAGAGATCGCCTCTGAGTAGGTGATATGCAACGGAGTAAAGCTGGAGTTTTTTGAGACGGTCTGCGTAGGGCATCTGTTTAAGGCTGGTAATCCTCTTTGTGAGGTATTTCTGCGGCCTTTCCAGTTGTTATAGATGTCTTGTGAGGTACATACCAAAAAGGGTGTTATACTCTATAATGGGTCTAATGAGTGATGAGTAGAGTTGAACAATGACCTCTTTTTTTCCTGGATGAGAAACGTTTTTGTGATGAGGTGAGCCACATAGGAGGATTTCCTGACTACTGTGGCGATGTGATTATCAAAGGAGAGACTACTGTCCACCTGTGTCCCAAGGTCTCTTATCATACTTTCAGTGTTAAGTAGACTACTGCCTATGTGGTAGTTCATGGGTACAGAGTTTTTACCAAAGGGGATGACAATGCACTTTTTGGCATTGAGCTTGAGGCCATGGTTTTGACACCAGGCATCTGTCTCAGTGAGGCCCTTTTGTAGTATGTCCACATCATTAGGAGTTTCGATTATGACTCCTAGTTTGCAGTCATCTGCGAACTTTGTTAGCCAAAGACCTTCTGTGTTAGTCTGTACTTCAGAGAAGTAGATACTAAACAGGAGAAGACCCAGGACTGAACCCTGTGGTACTCCACTTGTAACTGGTCTGAAGTCGAATTTGGAGTCTGCTACTTTCACAGTGTGGGTTCTGTCAGTGAGCCAGTTGGCAACCCATCTTGTGACATAGGGATTTATACCTAGTTTAGTGAGTTTATCTATAATTCCAGAGTGGGGGATGGTGTTGAAAGCCTTGGTGAGATCTACATAGGCTGTGTGAACCACCTTACCCCCGTCTAAGGCTTTGGTGACTGCTTCAAAGAAGTCTATCAGGTTTAGGAGACATGATCTGCCTTTTACAAACACAAACTGGGTGGGGTCCAGAGTTTGGAGATTACCAATGTCTCTGTTTATAAGTTCCATGATGATACGTTCCATGGCCTTGCAGACCAGGCTTGTCAGGCTAATGGGGTGGTAGTTCCCGGGGTCTGTGGTGGCTACCACTTTGTGAAGTGGGATAACCGTCACTGTGCACTATTCAGTGGGCACAACACCTGCGGTGAGGCTATGATTGAACATGGTACTTAGGAGGGGTGCCAGTTCATTCTGTAGTTCATGTAGAATGCAGCCTGGGATGTTGTCAGGTCTCATGGATGTTGTGTTCTTGGCTTTGAAGAGTGTGGTTTTTACATGTGCAGCCGTGATTACAGGAACTTTGCATTCTTCTGGTATAGAGATGGGCCCTTTAGGGGGTGAGAGGGGGGTAAAGTTATCACTGAACCTATCTGCCAGCTGGTTCTGTATATTTAGTACCCTTGTGCTGTAACTCAGAGCAGATCTGAGTGTTGCCATTGAGATTCTTGACATAGCTATAGAATGCTTTGTGATTGTCTTTAGAATCAGTGATGATTTTGTTTTCGTAACTAGCTTTGGAGGATTTTATGAGGGATCTCAACTTCTTACTGAGGCTGACCAGGAAGTTCCTCCAATCATGGGATTTTACTTTTTTTGCAGCAGTTTCTTTCTTCTGTTGTAGAGTTTGTTTATGGCAGGGGACCACCAGATTGGCTTCCTTTTTTTTGGAGGATAGTATCTTGGTTCTGTTAGGGATAGCATGACCCATGCACGCATGTATGTGCTTATAAAGTGCATTTGTGTAGGATTCAACAGTTTTACCTCTATTGTCCATCTGCATGGGTGTCGTGAAGTTTGCCACTTCTGTCTTGAGAAGCGTGAAGTTGGCTTTGGAGAAATTTTTTACTGTGGTTTCCCTAATAGGGGATGGGATGTGGATGTCTAAGGTGATTAGCTTGTGGTCAGATCTGACCAATGAATAATTGACCTCTGGTGTGGAATACCAGTTGCCCATGTTGGTAACGACCAGGTCTAGCATATTGCTGCCCCGGGTGGGGGTGTGAATAAGCTGATCCAAGGCAATGGAATTTCTGGATTCCAGAAAACGTTGAGCAAAAGAGTTGGTACATGAGTAGTTTTCCCAGTTAATGGTGGGGTAGTTGAAATCACCCATTATTAGGGTGTTGGGTTGTACCCTAATATTTTCCAGTGTATCAAGAAATGAGGAGTGGGAATCCTGGGGCATGGTGGGGGATCTGTAGCAAGCTAGAATTTGGATTGTGGTCTTGCCCAGAGTTAGTTGCAATTGGATAATCTCGGATGAATTATCCTGAGCAACTAGCCTGGAGGTGTGGATATCCTTAATGAATATGGGCACACCACCACCTTTAGTGCTTCATTCCAGGTAAGGAGGCCAAAAGGTGTATGAATTATAGCCTGGTAATGCAGGGGTGCTCTCTGGAGCCTTGAACCAAGTGTCTGTCACTCCACAGATGTCGATGTTCTCCATTTTAAGGAGTGCCTCAAGTGAGTGCATTTTGGGGTTTAGACTTCTAGCACTAAGTAACATTACCCTCAGATTTTGCTTGCCTGTACCTGTTACAGTGGTGAATTTGTCATTTGAACCTTGCCTAAAAAAGGCACTATAGGGGTGGCAAGAGCCTTAACCAGTATCCGGAATCCCAAGGGCGACAGGTGCAAGCCATCTCTGGCAAAGCATTGTGGTCTGTTGATCATGTCATCCCAGGCAGACAGATACTGGATTCCCTTAGAATGACACCAGAAGCTTAGCCAGTTGTTGAAGTCATTCATTTTGTCCTTGTACTGTGGTATCATTCTGGGTGATGGCAGGATGCTACTCAGGACTAGGGTCATACCTGCCTGGGCTACAAGATCGGAGAGCTCCTCCATGTCTCTTTTCATGTAGTCCAGGGAGGTAAGTCTCACATCATTCACACCAACATGGACAATGACAGAGTCATATTTGTACTTGTTGTGGAGTGAAATGAGTGCGTGCATTATGTGGCGGATCCTGGCACCTCACAGGCAGTTGACTGTAACTTTCTCCTTGTTTAGCCTGGTGAGTGGAACATCAGTGTGCCTGACTATAGAGTCACCTATGACTAGAGTACTGGGTACATTGTTATGCCTTATGGGCTGTGGTTGAGTGGTACACTGAGTTTGTGGGCTATGTATCATTTGGGTTGTGTTGAGGAGTGGAGGTCTCTGTTGCTTGAGTAGATTTTTATTGACAGCCTCCGTGAATGTAGGTGTGTGTTTTGTGTTTCCACGTGTGTGCTTTGGTGGTGCAGCTTTTGAGGGACTATGTGATGAGTGTGGTGTGGTGCAAGTGTTTACCTTCTCCTCTTGACTGTCTAGTCCAGTCTTGGGTGAAGAGAGCTTTGCTTCCGGTTTGGCTATATAAGTGCATCTCTCACAGGTTGTAGGGTGGTAGGTGGAGAGGGTTGTCTATGTACATGAGGTAATTTCTGCATTGTCCCAAGATGCCCAGATTCATCAGGTAGACAGGAGAAAGCTCCTGAAGCTGACCCTTAGACATGACTGGATAGGTGCTTCTTTATTAAGTATTAAAAACTGTTTTCCTCTAGGAAAGTTGAGTGCTGTAGTAATATGTAGCTTATTTAGTACTTACAATGAGTTCTGAACAAGCGCTGAGCTGAAAGAAACAGATTTGAGTGCTAAAACTAAAAAACTGGTTAGTTCTAAGGGAAAATTTGAAGAGAGACTTTATGGCGCTGGGAATAGTTTAACTCTAGCTAAGCAGCAATGCATAAAGTGTATTTTTGTGCTAATTTACGATTCACTCTTTCCAGTACTTTCATGCAATGTGACAAGAATTTGATACCTCTTCATTACTTGTAGTTGTGACTATCTCCAGGTAACAAATGTAAATAAGATACAAATATGCCACTAAACTGTGCTGTGTTACAGAGTCCATTATTTGTCTGTGATGCAGTAGGTTCATACATTTGATTGTCATACTTACAACTTACTGGCCATTAAGAAACTTTAATAAACTGCTGAAGCCCCATGCTATTAGTTTTGAAAAAGTTAATGACAGTCTTCATCTGATTGTAAGGAGAAGTTCATACTATAATGTGAAGTGCCATGTTTTCTATTAGCTTTATTTAATTTTAGTATTGCTTCCCCAGTCTGGGGTTGTCTGTTCCCCCACCAGAGTTTCTAGATGTAGACTTTTAAACAGACCAGTCAACCACTGTCTTATAAACAAGTCAGAGGTTAATTCTAAGAAACCTATAAAATAAAATATAATGATAGCTCCTGAAGCTTTTCAGAATAGTTTAACTTGTTATCCCTGTTATTTACTTGTATTTCTAATAATAAACCATTATAGCTTTTGAAAGTGGCATAGGTTGTTGTAGGTCCATGGGAACGCACTGGCCATTTGCCTAATTCAAAGATGATTCTTTTAAGTATGTGATATTGAATGAAACTTGGCAGAGTTGCTAAGTCTTTGTCTTTAGCTCATGAAATGGCCTGGAAATTATTCAGTAGGTCAAGACAAGAGAAGAATACTGGGCTCAGAAGTATACTAGTGCTATTTTACAATGACGTTTGGAAGTATTTTTTAATAAAGCCTGAATAACTAATAGGTATGGTCACATTATCCCAGGGTGATTTCTTTGCTTTGAGACATTATTAATGAAAAATAGTATGCCTGATCATGCTACTGCTATGTCATATGAAAATCCTTTTAGTAGGAAGAAGTTTCCAAATTATTCTAAATGCATTGCATACTCAGTTACACACACACACACACACACACACACACACACACACACACACACACACACACACACACACACACACACACACACACACACACACACACACACACACACACATATGTGTATGTGTATTAGCATGTTATGGATGTAAATGGTTTATAAAAAATAGCGCAACATAGCGCAATGCCGCCTAATTGGGTTTAAACTATTCCTGGCTCCACAAAGTCTGCTCTTCACTTTTTCCCTTAGAACTGCTCTATCTCTCAAAGTAAACACCATATTCTCATTCTAAGGCCCCTCACTGGTCCAAATAAGTAATTTTACAAGTTAGCACTAATAAACCATAAGCACTACTTACTCTTATACTCTCTACGATTACCTTGTCCCCTATTGGTCCATTTTAATTCAGTTCCTATATTAGTCTAGCATGTCCAAAGGTCAGTGGTTTCCTCTCCAGTCCAGCTGGTGAATCTGGGAATTTTGAGGCAATGTTACAACTGTCTCATGTACACGGACAACCCTCTCCTCCTCCAAACAGGTTTGAATATATGTGAGAGATGCAACCATATTGCCAAACTGGAGGCTGAGCTCTCATCTCAAAACTGGTGTAACCAGTCAGGAGGAGAAGGTAACCTCACACAACACAATTCCAGTATCACATAGTCCCACCACAACAGCGAACCAAACACATAAAAACACAAAACATACTCGGGGCTCTAAATATAAATCTACCTAAGCAACAGAGACCTCCAAAGCAGACATCCAAGCAAACGCTACCCCCAAAAACAAAACGACAACACATAGCACACAAAGTCAGTGTGCAAGCAGTCACAGCCCTTAAGGCTGAAAACAAACCTGATACTCTTGTAATAGGTGACTCTATTGTCAGACACACTGATGTCCCGCTCACCAGGCTGAATAAAGAGAAGGTCACAGTGAGCTGCCTGTCGGGCGCTGGGATCCGTCACATAACACAAGCACTCAGGTCACTCCAAAGCAAATACAAAAATGACTCAGTCATTGTACATGCTGGCGTGAATGACCTGAGACGTACCTCCCTCGACTACATGAAAAGAGACATAGAGGAGCTCTCTGATCATGTAGCCCAGGCCGGTATGACCCTGACCTTGAGCAGCATCTTACCCTCACCTAGAATGATGCCACAGTATAAAGACAAAATGATCGATTTTAACAATTGGCTAAAATTTTGGTGTCATTCAAAGGGGATCCAGTGTCTGTCAGCCTGGGATGACATGCTCGACAAGCCACGCTGCTTCTCTAGGGACGGCTTGCACCTGTCACCCCTGGGCTTTCGGATATTGGCAAAGGCTCTTGCCACCCCCATAGTGCCTTTTTTAGGTAAGGCTCAAAAGTCAAACCCACCTCCATAGACAGCACAAGGAACAAGAAACTAAGGGTAATGCTGCTAAACGCCAGAAGTCTTAACCTCAAGATGCATGCACTCGAAGCTCTCCTCAGTATGGAGAAAATCGATATCTGTGCAGTGACAGAAACCTGGTTCAATGCTCCAGAGAGCACCCCAGCACTACCAGGTTATACCTCATATCATGCTTTTCGACCAAAACCGGACCGAACCACAAAAGGAGGGGAGTTTCCATATTTATCAAGGATATCCACACCTCCAGGTTAGTGGCATTGCATCGGAGACCATCCATGTGCAACTGACAGTGGGCAAGACTGCTTTTCAGTTTATAGCATCCTACAGACCACCCTCTCAAAGTCAGGAATCCCACTCGGCTTTCCTGAAAACATTGGAGAACATGAAGATCTCTCCGAACACCATTATATTGGGTGACTTCAACTATCCATACATAGACTGGGAGCATTACTCAAGCCCCAGCACTTTAGCCCAAAGGTTCCTGGAATTTATAAACTCAAATGCTATGGAACAACTAGTCACCACTCCCACAAGAGGGGAAAACATACTAGACCTGATAATTACCAACATGGGGACTCTATGCTCCATACCAGAAGTATATCCCTCATTGGTATGATCAGACCATAAATTAATTTCACTGGATATCCACATCCCGACCCCACCCCCAGCCCAGAAAACCACAGTGAAAAACTTCTCAAAAGCGAACTTCACACTTCTCAAAACTGAAGTGGAATCCTTCAAGGCCCCAGAGCCACTGGAAACTATGGCCCAAACTGCAGAATCCTATATAAACACATTCTAAGGACATCTCCAGGAATGCATGGATCATGCTATCCCAAACAAAATCAAGACCCAATCATCCAAAGGCAGGCATCCAGCCTGGTGGGCCCCAGCCATAAATGAACTGTACAACAGAAGGAGGAAGCTACTACATGATAGAGCAAAATCCCTAAAAGGGAAGGCATCTCTGATCAGTACTAGCAAAAAATTACGATCCCTCATAAAATCCTCCAAGGCCAGCTTCGAGAGAAAAATTGCACAGGACACTAAAGACAATCATAAAGCTTTTTTCAGTTATGTTAGGAACCTGGGATGCAACTCCCAGACTTGTTCTGAGTTGATTCTAAACGACAAAAAATACACTGAACCCACAGACATTGCCAATATCCTGGCAGACAGGTTCAGTGCAAACTTCTCCCCAAAAGAGCAAGTATGTATCGCGGCAGAGTGCAGCCTCCCAAACATCTCTGATGCTCAGGTGAAGGCCGCCCTCTCCAAAGCAAAAAACACTGCTTCCATGGGACCAGATGGCGTCCCAGGTTGTGTCCCACATGAACTCCAAAAAGAACTAATCCCTCAAGTAAAACTGCTGTACAATCTCAGCCTCACTACAGGATATGTGCCCAAAGAATGGCGTACAGCAACAGTGGTCCCACTCCACAAAGGTGGCGCCTCTGCGGACCCTGGAAACTATCGCCCCATAAGCCTGGCTAGCCTAGTCTGCAAGGCTATGGAGAGGATCATCATGGAACTCACAAACAAAGACATTGGGGACCTACAGACACTAGATCCTACCCAATTTGGCTTTGTCAAGGGCAGATCCTGCCTTTTGAACCTGGTCGACTTCTTCGAAACAGTCACTAAGGCCATAGATGAAGGGAAGGTAGTCCACATAGCCTATCTTGACCTTGCAAAGGCATTTGACACAATACCCCACTCAGGCATCATAGATAAGCTATCCAGCCTAAATATAAACCCCTATGTCACAAGATGGGTCACAAACTGGCTCAAAGACAGAACCCACAGAGTCAGAGTTGCTGGGGCCATGTCGGACTCGAAACCGGTCACAAGTGGCATCCCACAAGGTTCTGTCCTGGGACCTCTCCTGTTCGGTATTTACTTTTCTGAGGTACAGGCCAACGTGGGAGGACTATGGCTCACCAAGTTCGCAGATGACTGCAAACTGGGCGCCATAATTGACTCTCCAGCTGACACAAACATCCTTCAGAAAGGTCTCACAGAGACGGATAACTGGTGCCAAAGCCATGGTCTAAAGCTAAATGCCAAAAAGTGTATAGTCATACCCTTTGGCAAAAACAATGTGCCCACAAATTACCACATAGGTGGTAACCCATTAAGTACAGAGAAAGTAATTAGGGATCTGGGGACCCAAGTTGATAGCAATCTCTCCTTTGACAACCACATTGCCAAAGTGGTTAGAAAGACCTTCTACATAGCCCACCTCATCATGAAAGGATTCACATCTAGATCAAGAGAGGTAATCATGCCCCTTTATTCATCCCTCATCAGGCCCATCATAGAATACAATGCCCCCTTTGGGATGTACCTTACCCGACACCTGCAGCAAATAGAAAGACCCCAAAAGTACCTCACCAGGAGGATCAAGGGACTCAAACAGATGCCATATGCTGCTCGGTTAAAAAAAACTCCAGCTCTACTCAGTTGCATACCGCCTACTTCGAAGCGATCTATGCCTGACATATAAAGCTATGTCCAACCCAGAATTAATGGACATGCTCCACCTCAGTAAATCTAAATCCCTTAGAGACACACGCTCGAGGGACTTGAACCTCAGCACAGAAATAAATAGAACATGCTGGAGGGACAGATTCATAACCCAGAGGCTCCTCTCTCTGGAATAGAATTCCAATTCATGTTAGGCAGAGCACCTCACTGACTCTCTTCAAGAAGAATCTTGATGAGTGGATGGGGGATCGTAGGTTTGTCCCAGGGATTACTTCCGTGTCACTATTAGACAGAGGCACAGTAAACTAAACTTTAAAAAGGGCACAGTATACTCAAATCAAGGGGTGGCATAAGCCAAACACAATCGAGCTAGGCTTATAAATGCCCCAGGGCAGATAGCCTAGTATGAACCTATGAACCTATTAACCTATAATACTTTTATAATTATGCATTTAAACACTCATTTGGCAGTCATGTTATCTTCCCATACCTTTCAACCTCTTAATGCAAGAAACCAGGACAAAGCCAAAACTAATGGGGGGACAAAGGCCCAAAAATAGGGACACATTTTAAATTTTGCTCTTATAAACGTAGAAAGTTGCTAGAATAACAGGATTTGTGTTAGCATGCATTTTCTGAAGGATATGAAGTCTGAAACTCAAATATATATCATTAGTTTGTGATTTCACTCCTCAGTGATTTGCCAGAAAACCACAAATATTTTGAGGAATAAACCAAAATTTTGAGGCAAAAATCTGGACAGTTGAGAGATATGTATCTTTTCACCTTTTATTAACACAATTCTCATATTTCCTCTTCAAATTTATCCCAGTTTTGCAAACAAAAGTTGGAGTACTTTCAAGAATCTTATCTAAACCCTGGGCAGTAATAAAACTGTACCATTTCCTTTGTAGGATATCCTTAACTTCTTCAGTAGCTTTACTAAAGCCGCATATTAATGTCTTAGGGAAAAAAAATACTTTTAGTCACCATATTGTTCGCACTTCCCCTGACAACTGGGACAATAAACTTTGATCTGCCACCAAGTACATTAAACCTGTACTTTAAAATGGGTCTATAATCTCTCTCTCTCATTAATTACTTCTTCTTTCACCTGTTTAATAAAATTTAAAGGATAATGCCTATCCTGAAACATCCTAGTTAAAACATTCACTTGTTCACTAACTTTAAGTTAATCAGAAATCAAACATGACAATCTAATAAATTAAGTTGAAATGCAACAGACTTAGAATGGGTCTCTTTCCTATACATTGTTGAAGAGAAACAGCTTCTTTTTACATCATTAGTAATTTTGACATTTAAAAAAATCAATCTCTATTGTACTAAATTGTCCTTTAAAGACCAGGAATGAAGCAGTACCATTAATGTAACTCAAATACCTTTTATCGAAGGGATGCCCTTCGATAAAATAAAAATATTGTCCAGATATCTCAAATAAATCTTGATGTTCTTAGAAAAAGTAGAGGGAAAAACTATTTCTCCCACTACCATAATACAATATTTGGAAAAAACAGGGCTGCTGATGCCTCAGTTTCTACTCCAGTGATTTGTTTGAAGTATTCTAATTGAAAAAATACAAAATTATTGGTCAAAAAAATTCCATAGCTTCGGCCATTAAATTAATAGTACTATAAGACAAACTGGTACCACAAATTAAAGCTTCATGTAATCATTGCAAAACCTTCCTGATGTGGAATTACCAAAAATAAATCCCTAACAGCAATCACCAAAAATGTAACATCTTCATTGAACTGAACACAGTGCAATTCATTAAGAAAATGTCAAGTGCCTTTAAGAACATAAGCCTTATCATAAAAAAAAAAAAAAATGAAAGTGTAGTCAACAAAGTTTGCCAAAGGCTTGGGTTTTGAGCCTCCTGCTGCTATTATGGGACAAAATGATGAATCATCAACTGACTTATGCACTTTAGGGATACCATAAATATTTGATATCATAGGTTTGTCCACCGTCAAGTTTTCTAATTTAGCATTGTCCAGTCCAATACTGGTGGTGATGTCTTCCAGCCAGTAATCGATGCATCACTATGCTATATTAATCTCGATTTTGCTAGCATCCACAAAAAATTCACTATTGTTAAAGTACTGTAACATTTTCTGGGAATACAAAAAACATTACATTAACACAGCACCTCCTCCCTTGTCAGGTTTTATTATTTTAATTGAATGATTGTTAGTAATCTCTCTCAACAATTTTCTTTTCATCAGCCGATAAATTATAATAACCATAGCCGACCACCAAAACTCGCATTTCTTTCTCACAAGCTGTCTCAAATGCTAATAAAACAGGATTCAATGGAGGATTAAACAAACTGGACTTATACAGACCTTTATTCGGTCCACCTGTAAACTCATCATCTTTAAAAAATAAGGCCAAATTAAGTTTACAAACAGTTTAAGGCTGAGTAAGTTCTCTACCAAGTTAAACTTTGTAGCAGGTACAAAAGTGAAATCCTTACATAACAGCTCACTATATAAAGGAGTAATAAGCAAATGGCAGGAATTGTGAATATTAAAACATTTAAAGCTGTAAACAATACCTTGACCAGAAAATTGAACCTCTACCGTTACCGCCATCATTTCTTCTGATTGTGATATCACTCCTTCACAGGCTGATGCTCAACCCTCTGAGTTCCATTTATTTTAGGTTGGGAATCCAACTTCTGTTGCTTTATCTTTTGATTCTTGTTCAAGATCCTGGGTGAGTGTCCTCATCTATAAAAGCATCATCATCATTGTCCATCAATGCATTCATTAATGGTTCAACAGCTAACCCGTCATTACTTACAGCTGATTGCCAATTAACACCACTCACAGGACTTGGATGGGGAATGCTGTGTTGCCATTCTACTGGTCATGATCCTGTGCTAGCTTCTTTTTCTTTCCCTGTTTAATAGCCATACATTCCCTGTCAGTTTTTTTAAAAATGTTCTTAAATTGACCCTCCATGGTACAGAAAAGCAATATAACTTGTGATGCCCCACCACTGGCCCAGTAATCAAGAAGCCTCAGTCCTCACCACTAGCACCAGTGGGGGACTTACACTGGGAGGATGACAGATACACACACAGTATTTCCAGATGCAGCTCACTGCATCAAGTGCAATTTCCTTTAAGAGCACACAAAGACCACACACAGTCAGTCCAGAGCTGGTTTCTCCCTCTTTCTCCAGCTCCACAATAAGATTCCTCACTGGCACATCTATAGAGTTGAGATCTCAGCTGAGTGGTCAAGCCAAGACCTCCAGCACTCTCTCTCTGTGCAACCAGTGCTTCATGTCCCTGCCCAATTAATGGTTCAGCAGCCAACTCTTTATCAGCTACTTTAAGGTCATTAACAAAGTGTGTCCAATCTTACTGTGTAATGTTACTATCAATACAAATGGTAGTTTGACCAAGAGCAAGGCTATTAGGAGTGGCCCACTGTGTCACCAAATAAATATGCAAGTACTATCATAACATCAATATGTCTATACACAGATCAGATGCAATGAAAGGTTTAAATATATTTAATCTGTCTTTCGGCTTTTCCCAGTTAGGGGTCGCCACAGCAGAACTCCGGTCCGCTAATGATTGGCAGTAGATTTTTACGTGCTGGCTTGCCGGGCCTAACGCACAACCTTCAGCGAAGGAACGCCCTCCATGCATGTCAACACACAGAAGACACTCTAACTGAGAATCGAACGTGCAACGTCTAACTGTGAGGCGACAACGCTACCGCAGCACCACCACAAGCAAGGTAGATGTGTGGTGAATGGATCTTGTCAGATCAAAGACAAAATACAGAATACTGTTTTTTACCAAGAGACTTCCCAAATTAATATCTCACATTTTACTGCTGGGATAGTTTGCAGAATGACATCATTTCTTGTCATCTGACTCTCTCCCTGGTGAAAAACAACCATTGATACAGCTGGTAGCATTTAGCATCTACCTGTGAAAATACATATGCAAGGGCTTTTCCTCAAATCTTGTTACTTGCTGGAAGTCATAAAACAATAAAACACTTGCAAGACAATGTAGAAAGTTCCTTAGTTTTAGTCATTGTGTCTCCTTGCTGCCATAAAGTAATTTAATTTCAGCTATTTTTCTTAAGTTAACCTCTTGATTTTCCAGTTTCTACTGTTAAATATATATACGTTCAGACAGTTACAATAATGTATATACATTTCTGATCTTTTCCAGTAGGGTACACTGTGAATACATCTTTAAGCTCAGTACTTTATAAACCCTTTTCAACACATATATCTGTACAAACCTAGTTTGATATACACATAACTTATAGTTCTAATAAGATTGTAACACAAGCATCTTACATGAAGCCTGTTGATATTCATAAATGACACATAACTATTAACAAAATTCCAGGCAGCTGTGCTGGCAGTTTCTCTCTTTGTCACACTTCTATAAAAATCATGTTGATATTCACAAATGACATATAATTATTTACAAAATTCCAGATAGCTGGGCTGGCAATATCTCCTTTCGTGACATCTCTCCCCCATTGAAGACTCAAGCTAGTTTTTCAAGTGACCCTTGAGAAATGTTGCTTGAGAGGGATGAGCCTATCTGAGAAAACCTTACCCCAGTCCCTGTTTTGGGATTCCATGTGCCTTGGCATTGTTGATGCCAGTACAGTGCTGGTCTGTCGTATCATATACCTGAAACCCTAGGCTCCAACATAGTAATTTGGCATTTTGCTGGCTGGCTTCCTATAGCCATAGATCCCCCTTAGACACCTCCTGCCTTGTACTGCAAATACTTAGCACCAGGCCCTCCCTATCATGGTAAGGTTTCATGTTCACATGGTACAGTTTGTGCCCCTGTCTCCTGCCTAGCAGTTCTACCATGTAGTTAATGTCATTGACCTTCCTTAGCACTTTGAAAGGTCCCTCCCAGGTTACCTGCAGCTTGTTGTGTCTGACAGGAATGAAAACCATAACCTGCTGCCCCACAGCATGCTCATTAGCTTGAGCATTTCTGTCAAACCAGATCTTTTTCTGCTGTTGGGCTTCTGCCAGGTTCTCCTGGGCCAAGCCCATGAGTTCCTTGAGCCTTGTCCTGAGGTTTAGGAGATATGCCACAACAGACCCCTTGTGGGATTCACGCTCACTCACCCACTCATCACAAATCAAATCTAGAGGTCCTCTTACCCTATGCCCATACAGTAACTCAAATGATGGAAAACCTGCGGATTCCTGGGGCACTTCCCTGTAAGCAAACAACAGATGGGACAAATATTTGTCCCGCTCCCTCTTAAATTGGTCTGCAAATTCCCATAGCATGGTCTTTAGTGTAGAGTTTAACCTTTTAACCAGACCATTAGTCTGGGGGTGGTAGGGGTGACCTTTAGGTGATTCACCCCACAGTGCTTCCACAGACAAGCCAGCAGGTCTGATATGAAATTAGCACCTCTGTCAGTCAGTTTTTCTTCTGAGAAACCTACCCTGCTGAAAATCTCTAACAAAGCATTTGCCACCTTTTCTGTCTCATGGAAGACTGAGCCACTGCCTCAGGGTATCTGGTAGCATAATATACTACCACTAGGATATACTTCTTCCCTGTGGAACTAGGGGTACTCAGTGGCCCCACAATATCCATAGCTACCCTCTGAAATGGCTCCTCAATCACAGGCAAAGGCTTCAAAGGAACTTTCACATTGTTCCTGCCTTGCCTATCTTTTGGCACTGCTCACAGGTCCTACAGTACCCTGTTACATCTCTGGAAATCCCAGGCCAATAAAAATTCTGCATAATACATCTCTTTGTACCCTTTATGCCCATAAGACCTGCAAAGGGAAGGTCATGGGCTATGGCTAGAATTGCCAGATTGTAAGATGTGGGCACCACCAATTGATGTATTCTCTCACCCTCTAGCCCATTCTCAGAGGTTCACTCTCTATACAGTAACCCTTCATCCCAGTATACAGATTTCCCTTTTCCCTGAGAATCAGGTGCCTCACTGGCTACCTCCCTCAGGTCATGTAATGTTGGGTCTGAGAGCTGAACCTGTCTCAACTTTCTCTTTGTAACCCTTACCAGCTCCCCTTCCACAGGAAGTCTGGTATTCTCTGACAGTGGTGCCTCACTGTCAGCCTGGGTATTACTACTCACCTCTGCCCTTGCAGTCACTCTATCCAAGGGAACATCAGTACCCATGATCATTTGTGGCTCACCTTCAGTCTCACTACTACAGGGTAGCACCCTCCCTGAAGTAACCACCACACCAGTCCTGGCTTCAAGTGTGTGGTCTGTTTGGATCACCCCAGGCTACCAATCCCACATGCTTGTCTCCAAGCCCGACTGCGTGTAACTGCATGCACACAAGGTACTGCATTATCAAAATCATTCCCTATCAGGACATCTGAGGAGAGATCCTCAAACACACCTACTTGCTTGCCTCCTTTTCTACCCTCCCAGTCAAGGTGAACCCTAGCCAAAGGTATTTGGAATGGAGTCCCTCTTAAAGCTCTGACTGGAGTAGACTGCCCAAGCAAGTAGTGCTCCTTTTTAACCATTGCAGGCTTCACAATGGTTAGATCAGAGGCTGTGTCTCTCTTAGCAGTGGGCTGTTTCCCATCTACTAAGATAGGATATAACCTCTTGTGGTAGTTTGGTACCCTTGTTGTCTCCAGACAACTTACTGCTGGCATTCTATCATTCCCACTTACTGTCTGTCCCACCTTTTGTTCCCCACCTTGCCTCCATGGAAATATATATGCTACATGGCTCCACTGGCTGCATTTAAAACATTTAACCCTTAGCCCTGGCCATGTACCTGAACTAGTGGCTTCCCTTGCTACTTGCGAACTCTGATGGGGTGGTTTAGGCTGCCCACCATGAGGTCCCTTAGACCCACGAGCAGCACTGGGTATTCCTTTCCTGTGCAGTGATGCCCTGCTTGCTAGGTATAGGTCTCCCTTCTTTCCCATCTCATCTGAGGTATTGCATTAACTATCTGCTAACCAGATTCTCATGTCTTCAGTCAAAGTGTTAAGGGCTTGTTCCCTCACAAAAGTTTTTCCAGCCCTTCAAAAGTGGTGACCTGACACCCACTCACCCACCTACGAAAATAAGTGCTTAGTTCAGCAATATATTCACACACACTTTCATCTGTCTTGCATCTATGTTCATGAAATGTTTTTCTCTAAGCTTCAGGTGTTAAATTAAAACACTATAATAAACAATCTTTAACAGTATTATAATTTAAGAAATCAGTATCAGACAATTTAGAAATAGCAGTTACAGCTTTACCATGGAGTAAGGGAGTCAGGAACCGTACCCAGAGCCCTTGGTCAACATTATACTGTTTGCATACCCTTTCAAACATATGAATAAAGCTATGAAAATTATCCCCCTCTGTAAATTGTGGAAGAAATTTACTGACCTTTGTTGCTTCTGGGGTTCGGTTATTTCCTTCCCCATTACTTCCATGACCTGAAGAGTCAGCATCTCCTTTTCATGTTGCCTCTGCCTCTCATTCCCTTCAGCTTCCAGATATCTCAGTTTCTTATTTTCCTTGGCCTCCAGTGTCTCAATCTCTGTGCTGGTTCTATTTCTAAACGTTTGGCCTCCAGTTCAAGTCTCTTTAACTCCAGACAGATTTTTAAGTCCTGTATGGAAAGGTTGAAATGTCCATTTTCTGAGAGTTGTACATCCGCAAGGCCAGTCTGGTTGTCCTTTTGCCTGCTGGTCTGTGATGCAGAAGTGACTAAGACTGCAATCATCTCTGATTTAGTCAGGTTGGCATGCACCAGTCCTTGGTCTTGGCACATCTCAGCCAAGTAGCTCCTTGTCAGCTTGCCATAGTCCTCTGCTGACATCCTTGCCTGCTCTCCCTGACTAACTAAGGTAACAAAGAAAAAATAAAACTATTGTGATATGAAGCTCTGAATCACTGTGTAGCTGATAGAGAGTACAAACACTTTCCTTAGTGACCACTGTATACAGGCTATGGGAATTCAATATACACTCCACTGTATCCCAATATGTAGATATCCCACCACTGCCAACCAATATATGTGATGCCTCACCACTGGTCCAGTAATCAGGGAGCCTCAATCCTCCCCACTAGCACTAGTGGGGGATGTACACTGGGAGGATGACAGGTACATACACAGTATTTCCATATGCAGCTCACTGCATCAAGTGCAATTTCCCTTAAGAGCACACAGAGCTGGGTTGGTTTCTCCCTCTTTCTCCAGATCCTCAATAAGACTCCCCACTGGCACAGCAATATAGTTGAGATCTCAGCTGTGTGCAAAGCTAAGACCTCCAACACTTTATCTGTCCAACTAGTGCTTCGTGTCCCTGCCCAAGTAGCTGACACACACACACGCACACACACACACACACACACACACACACACACACACACACACACACACACACACACACACACACTTTGAAGTTTGATTTGTACACACACACACACACACACACACACACACACACACACACACACACACACACACACACACACACACACACACACACACACACACACCTAGGAAAGGCTGGCAAAGGTTTACTAGCTATGACCGCTTCTGCCCAGATTATAAGTTAGTTATTACTGCCACCCACCAACCGTTTATCAGCTACTTTAAGGCCCTTAACAAAGGGTGTCCAATCTTACTGTGTAATGTTACTATTAATACGAATGGTAGTTTGACCAAGAGCAAGGCTATTAGGAGTGACCCACAGGGTCACCAAATAAATATGCCAGTACTCTCAGAACATAAACACATCTCTACACAGATTGGCCATAATGAAAGGTTTAAATATATTTAATAAAAAATAATAAAATAAGACAATAGTAAATATATATATATATATATATATATATATATATATATATATATATATATATATATATATATATATAGTAACACCAAAATTCAAAATCACAGGAAATATTTAAAACAACATTGCAGGATAATCTCAAATAAATAAAGAAAAAAATCTAAACTATGCTTCACTATATTCCTGATGGAATTTAAGAGACTTATACTGTACCCTAATAACTTACTTCAGAGCAAGCAAGGCAGATGTACGAGGAATGGATCTTGTCAGGTCTAAGACAAAATACAGTATACTGTCTCTCACTAAGAGACTTCCCAAATTAATATCTCAAATATTACTGCTGGGATAGCTTGCAGAATGACAATTTTTTGTTATCTGACTCTATCCCAGGTGAAAAACAACTATTGATGCAGCTGGTAGCATTTAGCATCTACCTGTGAAAATACATACACAAGGGCTTTTCCTCAAATCTTGGTACTTGCTGGAAGTCATAAAACAATAAAACACTTGCAAGACAATGCAGAAAGTTCCCTAGTTTTAGACATTGTGTCTCCTTGCTGCCATAAAGTAATTTAATTTCAGATATTTTTCTGAAGTTAACCTCTTGTGTTCCAGTTTCCACTGTTAAAGTATATACATTAAAACAGTTATAATATTACTATGTTAGTTATGATATTGCCAACATCCTGGCAGATAGATTCAGTGCAAACTTCACCCCCCTCTCACCTCCATAAGGGTCCACAACAATACCGGAAAAGTGCAGTGTTCCAAAAATCACAGACGCACAGGTGAAAACAGCCCTTTCAAAAGCCAAAAACACAGCGTCAATGGGACCAGATGATGTCCCAGGCTGCGTCTTGCACAAACTACAGAACAAACTAATCCCCCACCTAAACACGCTGTTCAACCTCAGCCTCTCCACAGGCTATGTGCCTATAGAATGGCACACAGCAATGGTTATTCCTCTCCACAAAGGAGGGGCCACAACTGACCCTGGTAACTATCACCCCATAGGCCTGACTAGCCTGGTCTGCAAGGATATGGAGTGCATCATCATGGAACTCATTAACAAAGACATTGGGAACCTCCAAACACTTGACCCGACCCAGTTCGGCTTTGTTAAGGGCAGATCATGCCTACTAAACCTGGTTGACTTCTTCGAGACAGTCACCAAGGCCATAGATGAGGGAAAGGTGGTTCACACACCCTACCTTGCCAAGGCTTTCAACACCATTCCCCACTCGGGTATTACAGAAAAACTCACCAGCCTGAACATAAACCCCTACATCAAGAGATGGGTTGCCAACTGGCTTACAGACAGAACTAACACGGTAAGAATAGCAGGCTCCAGGTCCGACTCGAAACCAGTCACAAGTTGTGTTCCACAAGGCTCAGTCCTGGGACCCCTACTGTTCGGTATATACTTCTCAGAAGTACAGGCAAACACAGGAGGACTATGGCTAACCAAGTTTGCCGATGACTGCAAACTGGGAGCCATAACTTGACTCTCTGGCTGACATGGACATCCTCCAAAAGGGCCTTACTGAGATGGACACCTGGTGTCAAAGTCATGGCCTCAAGCTAAATGCCAAAAAATACATAGTCATCTCGTTTGGGAAAAACAAAACACCCACAAATTACCACATAGGTGGCAGCCCCCTTAATACAGAAGAGGTAATAAGAGATCTGGGGACCCAGGTAGATAGTAATCTCTCCTTTGACAATCATATTGCCAGAGTAGTTAGGAAATCCTTCTATGTGGCCCATCTAATTACTAAAGGGTTCGCATCTAGAAATAAAAGAGGTTATAGTGCCCCTCTACTCATCGCTCATTAGACCCGTCATAGAGTACAATGCCCCATTTGGGATGTACCTCACAAGACACTTCCAACAGCTGGAAAGACCACAAAAGTACCTCACCAAGAGGATTACTGGTCTCAAACATATGTCCTATGCAGCCTGACTAAAAAATACTTCAGCTGTACTCAGTGGCATATCGCTTACTCAGAAGTGATCTCTGCCTGACTTACAAAGCCATGTCCAATTCAGAATTGATGGACATGCTCCACCTAATGAAATCCAAGTCACATGCTCTAGTGAGCTAAACCTCGCCACAACAATAAATAGAACATGCTTGGGGGATAGATTCCTGTCACAGAGACTCCCCATGCTTTGGAACAAAATTCCAAATTACATCAGGCAGAGCCCCTCACTAACACTCTTCAAGAGAAACCTTGACGAGTGGATGGGTAACAGAAAATACACCCCTGGGATCACTTCATTGGTTCTGCTTGACAGAAGATCAGTTAATTAATCAATGGAGTGGCAAAAGTCGACACACTCTGGCTAGGTTTATAAATGCCCTCAGGCAGATAGCCTAGTACCTACCAATGAACCTATGAACCTAATAGTGTATATGGATTTCTGTTCTTTTCCAGTAGGGTACACTGTGGATACATCTTTAATTCAGTGCTTTACAAACCCTTTTCAACACACATCTGTACAAACCTAATTTGATATACACATAACATACAGTACAAGGTTGTAACACAAGTATCTTACATGAAGCTTGTTGACATTTACAAATGACACATAACCATTTACAAAATTCCAGACATCTATGCTGGCAGTATCTCTCTTTGTCACACTTCTATAAAAATCATGTTGATATTCAAAAATGACATATACTTATTTACATAATTCCAGATAGTTGGGCTGGCAATATCTCCTTTTGTGACATCACTGTAATGCCTGTAAAATATTCTCATTATCCTTGCACAAAATGTCCATAAACACCAAATCAATCAGTTAAAAAAAAACTTAAGTTCCTTGTGCAAAGAAGAACCATCCTGCAAACCATTAGGAAACTTGTCAATATGATAGCCTTTTAGTACCCATTTTACTGAGGCAATGTCTTTAAAATAAAGATTGTCTAACCGTAGCCTCCTGTACAGAGCAGCTTTTAAAACTTGTCCATCTTCTGTTTGAGTGTGTCATCTTTAGTAAATATCTGAAAAGGGAAACCATTCAGTAAGTGTAGCAGCATAGCTCTTACCGTATACGTGTATCTTTGGTCTGGTTCCTTGAGCTATAAATCATTCATTAGACTACCTTCCCATAATAATTACGTCTAATTGCACTATCTGTTGTATTGTAAACTGGTGCACTTACATCATGATCGATCGTCTACATGTTATTCTGCTGTTCCATATTAAATATCCTAAAATCATTCAACAAGGAAACCAAGTTGTTGTTTAATCCCACTAATCCTTGTTTAAAAATGTTCTCAAGTTTACCAGATAGCTGTGAAATTAGTTCTATTAACAAGCAAGTTCAGAGGGAGAGCTGCAACCTGCTCCAATGGCCACAGTACCAACCAATCCCATGTAGCCATTATGTTCAAACTGGTCTTGTGACATTGTAACACTACTTGCCTGGCCACAGAAATGGCAGTAATGAGAAATGCAAAAGTCCATCCACAAGATAAAAATAAATACCCAAAAGAACTTGCAGTCACCAGGAAAGTAATAGTGCAAAAGTTTAATAAATGCTTTTGTTTATCAATTCTGCTTGTGAATGTCTTCAGATACAAACTCCCTCATCACAAATCCTTAAATAACATAATACACTACTGTCATTTTCTTGCTAAAACAAGATTATATTCTAATAACAACAATATAAACAATATAATTTATGTATAACCTTTCACTTATCATTAAATGTTTTCTAATAATAAGTACCATATATAAATACATCAAATTTGAGCCCTCCTAATCAGTAATAAACTATTAATAGAGACCATTTTGTTAATGGCTGGGGTGCGAGTAGCATCTAACAAAACTTGCCATTATATTGCATTCATGTATTAGTGTCATGGAACGCTGATCTCCCTAGCATGAATAGAAATGCCCTTTAGAATTAGATCACATGTGCTACAAGGCAACAAAAAAGCAGTGCCATTTCTGCCTTAGCATTACCCACCCCTGGACCCTGACTCTCTCTTCAAGGAGGGCCAAACCAGTCATACAAGCGTTGAATTTATGAATACCTATCCAGTTATCAGGCCTCTTTTTAAGGCAGTATATCACACAGATTAATGGGAAGAAGTTTGTACCAGAGAAGGGACAGGAACTATATGACAAATCTATTCCTTTCTTTTCTTATTAGGTGGAGGGCTACAGAATATGTTTCTTTCACTTTGGAAGATAGTCGATGGTCATAGCTTAAAATGTCTGTCGTTATCCCTAGATTTGTAATGATATTGTCATTTTTTAAGGTCTGAGCATTTGTTTTATAATCATAACTTGTATCTTTCTTTCTGAATTTCATGATGCTACATTTTCTGAGATTAATGTAAGGTCATTACTACTATGCCAATCACATATTTTTTGTAGACCATCTAGAAAGACTTTGGCACCTTTTTTAAAGTTATCATATAATCCTGTTTACAATCGTCCACATATCTGGCTAGCCAGAGGCCATTTCCTACTTTTACATCTGGAAAACATAGTGCCCAATACCAAAAGACTTAGTGTAAGTGACCACTTACACTGAATACTGGCTGAGAATAGGTGCTTAGGAATCCCCCCCCCAGCAAGCCTTTATTTAGTCAGGCCTTACACCTAAGTAAGTTATTTACACTAAGAGCAAGTCTTATATAATCAGGGCAAACTTAGAAAAACTCTTTTGGAATCTGGTCTTCGGTCTTAAAAGAACTGACCCATTGCAGTTCCTGTGGGATACCACTGCTACATAGACAGGAAATCACCACCCTGATTTTGTTTTCTCTTGGTTAACCAGTGTTATTTTTGCCATTGCATTATATATGGATCGATATTTAATTATTTTAATTTGTCGCTTGTTCTTCTACATTGAATAATGTTATATGGCAAGGTCAAGCTATGTAGCATGTGCATACCGTCAGTCCTTCATCAAGTGTTACTGTTACCTCTTCAAAGAATTCCATAAAATCCAAACTTCAAGATCTTCCCTAGTAAACTCACATATTGCTATATCTAGCAGATATCACTGCTAATAATATCTTGAAAGTAAGCAAAAATGTTTATAGATGCCTAAGAAGCTGCAGGGGTAGGACGATATTTTTTTATCAACGGTTGTTTTTTAACCTAAAATATGTATATTGCTTGTTTCCCCATTTACTAAACCTACTATGGTTGTCTTATAAGAATGCTATTGTTTTATAAATCTGTAAAATTATATATTTTCTGTCTTAGTTGAGCATATTTAGATTTTTAACATATCTTCATATCATTTTGTCCAGAGGATATCAGGAGGTTTGTCTTTAACTTAGAACTTATCTTGACTGGGTCTATCTCAATAAATTAAATAAATAAACATTTATTGGTAATGTCATGTGAAGAACTACAAACAATAGCAATATTTAGGGACAGTGTGTAAAAAACATACCACTCCATATATGGCCATCTTTAATTATTAAAGACACAAGCAACAAACTTCAATGAATCTGGAAACTATAGTCTATTTTCCCAAGCCTTAAACTAGAGGAACAAACTAAAGTTCCTTTAGGTTCATAGGTTCATAGGTAAGTACTAGGCTATCTGCCCAAGGGCATTTATAAGCCTAGCCGGAATGTGTTGGCTTTCGCCACCACCTTGGATTAGTTCCCTGTGCCTCTGTCCAGCAGAGCCATTAGTTCCCTGTGCCACTGTCCAGCAGAGCCACTGCAGTGATCCCAAGGGTAAATTTTCTGTTTCCCATCCACTTGTCAAGGTTTCTCTTGAAGAGTGTTAGTGAGGGGCTCTGCCTGATGTATATTGGAATCCTGTTCCAAAGTATGGGGAGTCTCTGGGATAGGAATCTATCCCCCCAGCATGTCCCATTTATCATTGTGGTTAGGTTTACATCTCTAGAGCATGTAGCTCTCTGGGATTTGTTTCTTTAGGTGGAGCATGTCCATCAATTCTGGGTTGGACATGGCCTTGTATGTCAGGCAGAGATCACCTCTGAGTAAGTGGTATGCAACCGAGTACAGCTGGAGTTTCTTGAGTCAGGCTGCATAGGCCATCTGTTTGAGGCCAGTAATCCTCTTGGTGAGGTACTTTTGTGGCCATTCCAGCTGTTGCAGGTGTCTTGCAAGGTACATCCCAAATGGGGCATTGTATTTTATGATGGGTCTAATGAGTGATAAGTAGAGAGGCACAATAACCTCTTTTGTTCTAGATGCAAACCCTTTTGTGATTAGGTGGGCCACATAGAAGGATTTTCTAACCACCTTGGAAATATGATTATCAAAGGAGAGATTACTATCTACTTGGGTCCCCAGATCCCTTATTAAATTTTCTGTATTTAGGGGACTAACACCTATGTGGTAGTTCGCGGGTGCTTTGTTTTTTCCAAAGGGGATGACTATACACTTTTTGGCATTTAGCTTGAGGCCATGATTTTGACACCAGGTATCCGTCTCAGTGAGACCCATTATGCTGTTAGCAATAAATATTTTAGTTACATGCCACTTGTGAATGCTGCTTGTGAGGTGGAAAAATGGTTTGTGAGCTGGTGAATGCTGTAGAGATGAAAACAAGCAGTTATTTGATTGTCTAGCAAACAATTTTCTTTGAATCGGATGATAGCTGATTTGCTTTTTGTACCTTTTTTACCAGCAAATAAGATAAAATGTAATTTTAATCAGAAAGCTGACTATTTTACATGCTCTAGCCCAAGTTTGCATTGGTTGGATCTTTAGCACACAGAAAGATAAATTCCATATTCTTACCATCTAGTCCAAGAAACGGTCATTACCACATAAGTGGAAAAATGTTTTTTAATACATAGATTTTGCCCATTACAGCTGGCCTCATCAGTTATATAGAACAAACTGTGTGACATCCTTATACAAAAAATAATATTCACATGACCAACCCTGCAGCCAAATACCCCAGTGACTTCAAATAAGCACAATTCTTACATTTACAAATTGCAACATCTCAAAAAAATGGCAATAAATTCTCAAAATAATCAGAATGACTTCTAACTACAAATGTATATTATTATCAAAAAATTAATTGGCACAATGATATAAAATTAATAAGCATCATTAACTGTGGGGGGAATAAATCCTCTGTATTACTAATCTATTTACATTCCAATTTATTCAATATCTCACGTTTTTGTGAGTTAATTAGATGGATCAAATCTTGCGTATATAAATGAAAGAAAAAAGGTTCTTCCCTTTTTATTTTCTCCAAATATTTTAGGTTTCTAATGCCATGTTGGGAATAGACCCCATTTCTAAGTTAGGGGATGATTAAAACTCATGAAATTAGTATTGCTTCAGTTTTTGATGTTTGCCAAGAATGCTTTTCTTAGCACCCATAATGTACTCAGGATTGCCTCCTTGTGCAGTTCATATGGGGGTTACATATATTGGTGGCATATTGAAGTATGACTGTGAATTCCTTTTTATTAGTCCTCTTACTCCTACTACTATTAGAGCTACTACTGTTTGCTTGGGTTTCTTTATTCTACATTGCTCTCCATTCTGCTTGAAAATATTGGTATTTTTATGACTTTTCTTCTCTCAGTACATAAAGCACTATAATTCTGTGTATAGCAATTTCAATGATTAATGCTGTTTTTGTCTATTTTTCTTGGACTACTATACCTATTTTTCTTGGATCTATTTTTTTTCAACTGTTGGTATTGATGATTCCATGTGATCTGAACTTCATCGCTGTTGATAATACTTTGTGTTTCATGTTTCCAATGCTTCTTAGGTACTTTTACATTGTAGAGTTGGCACAATCCCAGTGCAACTTGTATTGTCACATTATTGTGCCTTTCAGTATACAGACCCTCAGCCATGAGTGCAATCAGACACAGCAATGAGATGTGTAACTGCTTCCAATTTCTTTTTTACAGGACATGCATTTATATGTTTATCCCACTTCTACAGCAGACTTTGTAAACCATCCTGTATATAGCTCACTGTCTTGGGCCCCTTTATTAGCCTTTCATTTTTTTTAAATCACCCTCTTCTTAATCATTCCTGCATCAAACTTTGATCAACATATGATTGTTCAAGGAGTTGTCTGGACTTGCCACTATATTTATGGGCTTTTTCATTTTCTTCTCTTCTGATCCTTTTCTTTATAGTCTTTGTTTTTTTTCTGGCACTTTCATTTGCTGTTTAGTTTGCATCTACACCTGTTTTGATTTCCATTTCTACTCCATTCCAAAATGCTTACTCTAAACTAAGCAAAGATATCATCTTAGACTTCCTTTTTCATGCTTTAGAACTTTCATTATATTTGGAGTTGATGAGGTCAACAAACATATATGTAGCCCCATGACTGAAGATCTATAAATGCAGTCAATTTCCAGGTGGCCCATGCCTCCTTTTAGCTGAGGGATATATAATCTTAGAATGCACTGTTTTTTTATATATCATTTGATAAACATGAAGCACTTTTCTTGTTTTCATGTCTAACTGATTCAGTGCTGTTTGGGGCCAGTCAATAACACTAAAGCTGTAAGTTAGAACAGGAAGAAGAAATAGATTTATGACTTAGACTTTATGCCTAGATGTCAAGGCAGTTTTATTAGCTTAAGTCTTTTAAAGTATTTCTTGCTAAGCTTTGTTCTCATTTGTTGGTGTTTTATTGCTAACCTTTCACGTATTCCCAAATATATATATATATATATATATATATATATATATATATATATATATATATTCCCTCCTGCTTAAGTTCCTTTATATCACATACGTATTGCAGGTTGATATTTTTCTTGGTGCTGCAACTTTTCTTTTATAAATGTTGCTTTTGCATATTTATCAAGACTAAATGCCATTCTTATATCATCTGAAAAAGTTTTAACCATTTGTCGTTGTGCTTCCATATCCTCATGTGATGAACTATACACTTTTAAATCATCCACAAAAAAGTAGATAGGATGTCTTTGAACAAGGTTGTTTTTTACAGGTTAAATTGTAACTGTAGCCTAGTCTATTAACAAAACAGTTTAATGGGTTAAGGACAAGACAAATTAATAACGGTGACAAAGAATCACCCTGGAATGTCGTCCCTTTGAAGTTTTATCCCTGGGATAACAATTTGCCTTTTATCATGGCTCAGTTACAAAGTGTTTTTTCCTACTGTTTCATAGTTACTGCAATGTAATTGATTAATGTAGGGTGCATCTTATGCATTTGTACTGCTTTTTTGTAATCTAAACATGCCACACTTAGATTCTTCCCCTTTTCACATCTCTCTACTCTGACTTTGTTTAACAACAGGTGATCCTTTGTTCCTTATGACATTCTTTTATCTTTTTATTCTATTGCCCTGATTTTTTTCTAGATGGTTACAAACACTGAGCAGGGCAGTGGTGCAGTGGATAATGTTGCTACATCACAAGATAGAGGTTTTCTGGTTTAATTCCTGGCTAGGATGCCTTCTGTGTGTAGTCTGCATGTGTTCACATAGTTTTTCTTGGTGCTCAAATTTCCTTCCACACTCCAAAGACATGCATTTAGTGTATTTGAAACTATAAATTGGCCATAGATGTGAATGTGCATGCATGTGAGTAGTATGGAAGAAGAACCTTGGTGGGGCTAGCCACCAGTGGTGTGAACATTGGCTCTAGATGATTGCAGATTCTCTCTTAAGGGGAGTATGTTTTTTCCTGTTGTTAATCTGGCTGGTGTTACTCAGAGCCAAAGAATTGTGTAAAGATGTTAATACCTTTAGTCAAAAATTAAGTACTTATCTGGACCCAGGATTTTCCCTTTAGGAGTGTTTCTTAATTTTGTCTCAATTTCTCTGGACATTACTTCATTCCATTTTATATCCTGTTCATTATAGCTTCTTACTGTTTCTTTTAACGCTTTTAGCCATTCATCATCTTTGTTCTGTGAACAGGAGCTTCATTAATACTTCTCCAAAATGTACCTGTTTTGTTTTTGTTTTGGTAGTGTATCTATTGCTTTTGCTTTGTTCCCCAATTCTTTATAAAACCTTTTTGCATAATTAATTAATTGTTTATTTTGTGTTTTTCCTTTGTATTTATATGTATACTTTCCTTTTTTTCTGCTTGTGCTAATATTTTAGTTTAGATTTGGAAATTGTGTATGGTAAATTCTGGTTTGTTTTAATACTGTGTTGCTTTTACCACATCTATCTTTCTAAGAATTTTTAATTAACTGTTTCCTTTTCTGTATTCTTCTAGCAGTGATACTTTTACAGTTTCTTCTACTTGATTATTCCATGGGGGCATTCCACTTGTTTTCTTATTTTCCTTTGTTACTCTATTGCTGTAGCTCTTTATCTCTTACTCATTTAGTCTCAGAGTAGTACATCCTGTTTATAATGGTTACATCTCTTGAATTTCTCTAATAGTTCACATTATTGTGTTCATTTGTTTTAGCAGTCTTGTAACATGTTTGGCCTTATTTACTTTATGTTATCTATTTATTTAATTTATCTTAATATGACTAGCCATCTCTCTTAAATCAAGCAGATCTTCCCATAAATCTGAACTGAGAACATCTTCTTTGTTTTCTATAGCCTGCTCTTTTCCTTGCTATGTAATATTAACTGGAGTTTCTTGCAAGTCTGCTACAAAAGATTCCAGAATATTACCCTGTGTCATATCTTTTTCGGATGTATCCTGCTCCATCTGTTGCTCCTTTGTCTTGGACCTCACTGGTCCATCAGTATTACCTGTGGAGTTTCCACTATTTCCTGCTCTTCCCCTTCCTGGCAATCTTAACTGTACTTTCATGTGAGCCTCCTACAGAAGATTCCAGAATCTCACCTGGTAACATACTTTCATCAGATGCATCTTGGTCCATCTTCTGCTCTTCTATCTGGGGGCTTACTGGCCTATCATATTGCAGTGTTTCCTGTGTCAAGAGTTTCCACACTAAATCTTTTACTTGTCAATGGTCTATCACTTCAATTTCTATTTGCATAAATTCTACTTTGCTAATGAACTTTTTACATTCTCTCTTTGTGATATTATTGTTATAGTATAAAATTGTAAAATTTACCATGTCTTGGTGTCTTTGCCCGTATTTCTCTTCAAATATCTTTGGAACTTTTTTAACTTTTTTGAATAGTTTGATTTTCTTCTCTGCATAAATTATGCACCACATCAAATCTCTTTCTTTCCTATGTCCTTTTTATACTTTTCAAAATCCTCTGTCTTTTTTCTTATCTTTTCTCACTTTCTCTGTGACTTCCTTTTTCCAGAATGTCTTTCCCTGATGTGATACATTAAGAATCTTAAATTATTATTGGTAGGTCTTCCTTTTTCTCTCTTATTCTTGATACATAGCTTCTGCCTGGAAATTCTCATTTTTTGCATAATAATAACTATACATAATCTCTTTATTATCCTCAACATTACAATTAATTTTCTATGTGCCTTTTACTTGGCAGATCAATTTATGTGTTTTTTGTAGACTACTTTTTCCTTCTACCATAGGGATGCCACCCTTCCCCTGAGCCTGGCCTAACCCTGTAGTAGGATTAAACAATACATTTATTATAAAATAGTAAGTTGTTATTCACTTACAATACAATATAATCATGAATTGTATGTATTTGTGAAAATAAAATAATAATACAAAAAGCAAGTGAACTCATTTTATAAATGCAGTAGGCAATTATATTGGAATGCAATGAGAATGCAACATTACAAAAGAAATAAAAGTCCTAGGGCTTTTACTCTCCATTTTATAAAAGTCCTAAGGCTTTTACTCTCCTTTTTATAAAAGTCCTAAGGCTTTTACTCTCCTTTTTATAAAAGTCCTAAGGCTTTTACTCTCCTTTTTATAAAAGTCCTAAGGCTTTTACTCTCCTTTTTA
Source organism: Protopterus annectens (assembly GCF_019279795.1). Lineage (NCBI taxonomy): Eukaryota > Metazoa > Chordata > Ceratodontiformes > Protopteridae > Protopterus > Protopterus annectens. Next base: position 1,943,673,447 of record NC_056739.1, on the reverse strand, counting down.
TAAAAGTCCTAAGGCTTTTACTCTCCTTTTTATAAAAGTCCTAAGGCTTTTACTCTCCTTTTTTATAAAAGTCCTAAGGCTTTTACTCTCCTTTTTATAAAAGTCCTAAGGCTTTTACTCTCCTTTTTATAAAAGTCCTAAGGCTTTTACTCTCCTTTTTATAAAAGTCCTAAGGCTTTTACTCTCCTTTTTATAAAAGTCCTAAGGCTTTTACTTTCCTTTTTATAAAAGTCCTAAGGCTTTTACTCTCCTTTTTATAAAAGTCCTAAGGCTTTTACTCTCCTTTTTATAAAAGTCCTAAGGCTTTTACTCTCCTTTTTTATAAAAGTCCTAAGGCTTTTACTCTCCTTTTTATAAAAGTCCTAAGGCTTTTACTCTCCTTTTTATAAAAGTCCTAAGGCTTTTACTCTCCTTTTTTATAAAAGTCCTAAGGCTTTTACTCTCCTTTTTATAAAAGTCCTAAGGCTTTTACTCTCCTTTTTATAAAATTCCTAAGGCTTTTACTCTCCTTTTTATAAAAGTCCTAAGGCTTTTACTCTCCTTTTTATAAAAGTCCTAAGGCTTTTACTCTCCTTTTTTTTAGTCCTGGCAGCAATGCATACACCAGGTGAGTGCACTTTTAAATCTTGTGACCTGTACACCCAGTCTTCTATTTTTATTTTTTTGCCATACCTTTATCCATTTTATATAAAACATAGTCTATATATCAGTGTCATCTTGGAAAGATTTTGTACAAGTGAAGTCCACAACGGTAGGGTACTCACCAAGACTTGAGGATGAATTCAGCTTCAGAAATACTAGACTCATTTTCTGGCTGATTCCAGATCTCCATTCAGCTCTTTTTTTAATTTCTCCAAATGTTTGGTTTTCTATTACTGTGACGGGAATGGACCCCATTCTTAAGTCAAAGTACGACTAAAGTTCATGAAATTAGTATTGTTTCACTCTTTGATGTCAGCCAGAAGTACTCTTCGCAGCACCTGCAATGTGACCAGTAATGACTCCTTCTGCAATTTGTATGGAGTTACATGTATTGGTAACATATCTAAATACGATTGTAGACTCTTTTTTATAAGACATGTTGCTCCTACTACTACTATTGGAACTGTCTGGGTATCCTTCTTCCACATTGCTCTTGTTTCTGTCTGCAAATCCTGATATTTTATGACTTTGTGTCTTTCTGTACACAAGACACTGTAGTCACTGTTTTTTCAGTGATCAATGCTACTTTTGTCTTCTTTTTTTGGACCACTATATCTGGTTTTCTAGCATCTATCTTTTGAACTGTTGGTAATGGATGATCCCATGTGATGTAGACCTTCTTCATTTTCTATGATGCTTTGTGGCTCATGTTTCCAGTGTTTTTCAGCTACTTCAATACCATAATGTTTGCACAATCCCCAGTGCAACAGTCTTGCCACATTATTATTCCTTTCAGTATACAGTCCTTCTGTCATTATTATTTCGCAACCAGCAACGAGGTGTGCAACTGTTTCCAATTTGGTTTTACAGAACCTACATTTGTCTGTTTCTCCCACATGTTCAATGGACATTGTAAACCAACATGTACCCAGCCCACTATCTTGGGCTACCAATATTAACCTTTCATCTTTTCATTTGAATTCGCCTCTCCTCAATCATTCCTGCGCTTGTTCCTAATCAACATGACTTTCTTCCAGAAGTTTTCTATACTTGCAATTATATTTATGCATTTTCCACATTTCTTGCCTTCTCATCTGGCCTTTCACCTTATATTTTTTGTTTTGTTTTTTTTGGCACATTCAGTTACTGCCTGATTTTTATCTGCTTTTGATTTTCTTTCCATTCCTCCTTGATGCCGATATGCTTCTACTAGATTAGGCAGAGAAGTCATCTTAAATTTATTCTCCTCGTGTTTCAAAACTTTTACTACGTTTGGGTCTTGTGAGGTCAGCAGATATGTGTGGAGTCCCATGATTGCAGATCTAAACTTATAATCAATTTCAACGAGGCCCATCCCTCCTTCAGAAAAGGGAATATATAATCTTGGTATGCACTGATTGTTATAAATCATTTGGTGAGCATGAAGCATCCTTCTTGTTTTCCTATCTGATCTATCCAACATGTTTTGGGGCCAAATTGGTTTATAGCCTGGATTTTGTTCCCAGATGTCAGTACTGTTTTCAGGATTAATTTAAACCTTCTGAAGTATTCCTTACTAAGTTTGTTTTGCATTTGTTCATGTTTTATTGTTGATTCTTTATCAATTCCCAGATATTTATACATTCCTTCTTGTTCAAGTTCTTTTATGTCACATTCCTGTCCCAAACTGATTTTTTCCTGGTGTTGCAGTTTTCCTGCTTTAAAGGTTGCTTTTGCACATTTATCAAGACCATATGACATTCTTGTATCATCTCGAAAAGTTTTGACAACTTGCAGTTGTGCTTTCAGTTCCTCATCTGATGAGCTATACAGTTTTAAATTAAATCATCGACAAAGAGAAGATGGGAAGTCTTTATACTTTGTTCTTTTCTAGGAGCTAAATTATAGCCATGGCCTAAGCTATTAAGTAGACAGCTTAATGTGTTAAGGGCAAGGCAGAATGGCAGCGGTGGCAAAGAGTCACCCTGGAATATCCTCCTTTGAATTTTTATCCCTGGGATAATAATTTGTCATTTATCATGGCTTAATTGCAAAGTGGTCTGCCACTGTTTCATGGTCACTGTAATGTAGATGATCAGTGTAGGATGTATCTTATACATTTTTAAGCACTCTTTTATCCATGAATGTGGGATGCTATCAAATGCTTTTTTGCAGTCAATCCATGCCATACTTAGATTCTTCACCTTTTTACAGTTCTCCACTATGCCTTTATTTAACAACAAATGATCCTTTGTTCCATATGACTTTCTTTTATTTCCCTTTTGTTCTACTACCATAATTGAGTTTTCTTCTAAACGACTATAAACTCTGTTGGCATCAATTCCAGTGTATAGTTTGTATGTCGTCAGAAGGCAAGTTATTGGTCTATAATTTTTAGGGTAGCTTGCAGGTTCACTCTTAAGTAGGAGCATTGTTTTTCCTGTTGCTAACCATGTTGGTGCTTTTTGGGGTGCACATATAAATAGTTATTACTCATGGCTAAATCTTTGTGCAAAGATGTTTATACTTTCAGTCAAAAGTTGGGTACTGCATCTGGGCTTAGGGTTTTCCAATTAGAGGCTTTTCTTAACTTTGTTTCAATCTCTCTGGCTGTTACTTCATCCCATTTCATATAGTGTACCTTTAAACCTCTTATTCTTTATTTACCTTCTTCTGTCCATTTAGCATCTTTGTTATGTTCCACAGGATCTTCATAGATACTTCTCCATAATGTATCTATTTCTTCTTTCTTTGGGGTCTTTCAATTCCTTTTACCTTATTTCCCAATTCTCTATAAAACTTTTTTGGGTCATCAATAAATTGCTTATTTTGTACTTTTCCTTTATATTTATCTTTGTATCTTCTACGTTTTTCCACCTCTGCTGAAATTTTTAGTTTATTTGTGATAGTGCATGATAGATCCTGGTCTGTTCTAACAATGCACACTGCTTTTATCACATCTATCTTTCTTAGTATTTTTGTTGATCTGTTCCCTCTTCTACAGCCTTCTAACAGTAACACTTCTTGTCTTAACTGCTTTATAGTTTTTTGTATTCGATATTTCCATAATGGTATTCAATTTCTCCCTTTCTTTTCCCTCACTACCCCATGTTCTTGTGGTAGAACTTTATCAGTTATTAATTTAGCTGCACAATAATATATCCTGTTTACTTCTTTTATATCGCATGGATCTCTATGAACAGTCCTAATTACAGTGTTCATTTGTTTAATCAGACTTCTGACTTTTTGGGTTTTATTAACCTTCTGCAATCTATTCCTTCATTGATATTGATATATCTGTCTATGTCTATTAAATCAAGTAACTCTTCTCTTAGCTCATTTTCTTCCAAACTGATGGCACATCCCTTGTTTTCCAATTCCTGTGGGTATTCTATAGAAGGTTCTATAGCATCTTCCTGTGGCACATTCTCTTCAATTTCATCCTGTGCCGTCTGTTGCTCTATCATATGGGAACTCACTGGCCTATCACTCCTCAAAATTGACTGCATCAGAGCTTTCACAGTTTCCTGTTCCTTCCCTTGCTGTCTAGTTTCAAGTGAACATTTATACTGGTTTCCTTGGAGGGCTACAAATTATCTTCATATGGCAACTGACCAATTGCTTCCTGTTCCACTGGTTTCCCCTTAATTTCGATATCCATTACTCTATTCTGTTGTGTTGCTTTCTGAATTAGATTTTCTGCACTGAATGCTTCACTTTACAGGTACTCCATAACCTCAGTTTCTATTTCTTTAACTTCTCTATTACTAATCTCTTTTTCTACTTTTCCTCTTTGTCTTCTTATTTTTGTAATGTTTTCCATGTCTGGATTCCTTTGCCTGTATTACTCTTCAAATATCTTTGGTGCTTCTCTTTTTGTATTGGTTAGTTTTGCTTTCTCCTTTGCATAAATATTACACCATATTAAATCTCTTTTTCTTTCCCATGTCCATATTTCTCCTTCACATGTTTCTTGATCTTCCTGTTTCTCCTTACTTTGGGGACTCAGTCCATCCTGCTGTGATGTAACCTGCACCAAATCCTTCACTTTGCAGGCACTCCATAACTTCAACTTCTATTTTTTTAACTTTTACTTTATTAATCTTCTTTTCTACATTCAATCTTTGTGATATTATTTTTATTGTGAAATATTCCATATCCAGATGTCTTTGTCTGTATTTCAATTTGAATATCTTTGGGGCTGCCTTCTTTGCATTAATTAATTTGGCTTTCTCCTTTGCATAAATATTGCACCATATCAAATCTCTCTTTCTTTCTTTCCCATGTCCATATTTGTTATTTATACTTTTCAAATATCTCTTGGTTTTGTTGTTTATATTTTCGCACTTCCTCAGATGCTTATTTTTCCAAACAGATCAAGGTTTCTTGATCTATATACTATTTTTCACAAATCTGTTGTATTAATGAACACAAATTTTCATTTGAAGCTTCTGACAGTTTTGTTTGCGGAAGTATTTTTTTTTCCTCTAATTTCTCTCTTAATTGTTTTGTATATCTTATGTCTAGAAATTCTGGGCTTTTTGCATAATAGTAACAATACATAATTTCTTTCTTATCGTCATTTGTCCACTTTATCATCTTTATAGCTCTTCTTTGGCCTATCAGTTTTTGTGATTTTTGTGGACTGCTACTTCCTTCTACAACAGGGGAGGGGGCTTCCTCCCCCTGTGTCTGGCCCCATTGTAGTATTGCTTCTGTATTTTGAAGATTCTACACTGTCTTCTTTTCCAATCCTGGCACCAGTGCGCCTACCAGGATTGGGCACTTTTTTATCCTGGGTCTTGTGCACCCAGCTACATTTTTTAGTTTTTGTCCTACTTCTGTCCATGATATATGCAATATAAACAGAGTCTATATATCAGTGTTGCCTTGGTGAGATTTTGTGAAAACAGGGTCCACCTCATGAAGGTACTCACCAACACTTGAAGATGAATTCAGTTTCAGCACTACTACTCTCCTTTGCTTGCTGACTTTCCATCTCTCCATTAAGCTCCTGTATGAATGATGGCATGTTTTTAAAGAACATTATTGGGTCTTTTACATCTAATCTTACAAAGATGTTCTCTGACATAAATTGAATGGTCAAAATGTATGCCTTACATAAAGAGAGCAACATGACCAAGTTGCCAACTAAAACAACCAAATCTGTGGATCCAGTAATCATAGAAGTAATACTGCATTTTTACGCATTTTTGGTAGAAAGGTGGAAATATTCAATATTGTAGTCTAAATGTTACAGTGGTTGCAATGAAAACAGCCCTGAAAGATCACTGAATCAACAGCCTTATTCAACCTTGGAAAACACTTATCATGACAAAAACACTGTCTTCAATTCTGCCTCTCCCAAAACTAAATTTACAATTTCAGACAAAATTTTGCTAAATTCTTGTCATTTGTTAAAATATACCAGTTTCTTCTCATTATGTCCATAAACTTTTTTTAATTACTAACAGGTGGTAATAAATCTATTTGAAATGGAGCAAAAGTGGTCGCGATACACTACAATATCCTGTCTGTTGGTTTTTGCTACCTTATACTATATATATATATATATATATATATATATATATATATATATATATATATATATATATATACTATACCTAATCATGTCATTATGGGCATCATCATAATTCCTATGCAGGAATCTGCATTTCACCTCCTGAGAATGCCTATCATAATTTATTCTTGATAAATAAGTACTTCTCAACCACAAAAACTATGATTTAGGAATATTTTTCTTCATATGTGCAGAGTGGCTATAAGATACACATAACAATGAATTCTTGGACAATAGTTTCCTATATAAAGAAGTATGTATTGTTCCATCAATTAACTTAGTCACTGACACATCCAAGAAGTCAGTTGTAATATCTGACAGCCTGCATGTTAACTGGATACCAAAGGTGTAGTAAGATAACTCACAAATTCCAGTAAATGTCTCGAACCATCCCATTCTGATCGCATATCATCCAGTTATCTTCTCCCAATTATTGAACTTTCCCAATACATATTAAAACCAATGTCATAAACTAATTGATACTCAAAAAACAAACATAAAAATATCAACATATATGGGGGGGGGCAAAGTATGCCGCCACAGCAGTTCTTTTTAGCTATAAGCAATATTGTTGGTTGCATTGAAACACATTCCTGGTTAATACTAACTCAGTAAGTTGAAAATCTGTTTGTTTAAGCCAAAACTTAGTTGCTTGCTATTCAATTGAATGAGTAATATTTGTATACAATGAGTGAACATCCAAGGTACATAACATGGAATGTGTATTCATGTAAATCTGCCATTAGTTGTAGAAAGTAAGTTGCATCCTTAATTCTATCTGCGTAGAACTAAGTAAAGGTTTGAGACATTTTTCTAAATAATCAAAAATAGGTTGTGTGAAAGACCCTCTGTATCTTGTGGAGAGTATAAAAATACTGGGTTTTGATGTTAGAAATCATAAGAGCTAATGATACCCAACTTCACCAATTAACAAAGAAAACTGTAAATATTTTTGAATAGCAAGCATAAGAACATATGATAGGGCTAAATAGTAGTTGGAATTAGACAACTGATTTAAGACTTCCTTTTCATAGTTACTATTTTTTTTGATTTTGATTTTTTCAGGCATAAGCATTGAAATAAATTGGGAAACTATTAGCAATATATATGTATTGTCAGTTATGTTTCACTTGTGAGGGGTGTTTGTGATGTGGAGAAATGGTACATGAGCTTGTGGATGGGGCAGAGATAAAAACACTTAACCGCTTGTTTGATTATGAAGCAGTCTTCTATAACTGATTTATTTTCTACACCTTCTTTACCATCAAAATCAGAAAGCTGACCAGTTTACTAGTTCTAGCGCAAGTTTGCATTAGTTGGATCTTGGATAGATAGTTATAAATCTTGAGTTCTTGTTTTCTATCCATGTAATGCTGTTGAGTAGCATCCATCTCCTATACTGACCTCGTGAACATCTGCCACCATCGAAAGAGTTTAATAGGTAAGTAGGGAATGAAAATAGTTTGCAAGGCCTTTCTTTCACATCGTGCGCACACTGTGTAAACACCTGGGTAAAACTTAGATTTACCAATCCATCCACCACATCTTTGGGATGCGGGTTGAAATTAGAGTACCTGGAAAAAACACATGCAAAGACAGGATGACCTGCATTCCAACCAGAATGCACCCCAGCAGTGAACTGAAGAACCTCTTGTTGTGAGGTGACAGTGCACTGTGCCCTGTGCCATTTGTACTGGTCATAGACTATCTGCATTTTATTGAGCTTTCCTTGTGATAGTGTGTAAGCAAAACTGCCATGGAATAGCGTGGAAAAGAGAAAGGATGAAATGAATTGTTTTTTTTCCTTAGTTTCATTAGTGTGCGACTGTTTTCTTTTGTAGAATCTCTATAACATGATGCCAATTGTTTGATATTTTTTGTTGAAATTTGGTCTTCCATTGAAACAGAATTATCAACAGTAATCCCAATGTACTTGATATTTGAAACACAGACTATTTGTTTGTTGTTGGTGGAATACAAAGAAATAATAGACATATGACTTAATCTATAATGGCTGCTACGTAACAGAAAAGATTTCCTCTTGCCAGAGTTACAAATGAAATGTGGTACAATTAGTCAGTGAGTATGTCAGTAGGTCCTGCAGTGTCAAAAAATATACCTTTCCACTGCATTCAGTGGCTTTAATACTCTGAAGATACTAACCTTGCCTGTCCTTTTCTTTTAAGCTGTAACAGTTGATACAGTTTAGACCACACATGGAGACTGAACTATAGCACTCAGGCTTGACTGCAAATGCAATACTGGCTTTTAAAAGCTGGTATAGCACTAAACAGCAATCAGGATCATTTTTGGATGGCTAATTGCCCCCCCCAACACTTTGTTCCTGGGCAGTTACCCCCTTTGTCCTGTCTTAGTTATGCTACTTACAGGTGAATACTAGGTTATCCATCCTGAAGAGTCATTTTAAGCTTAATCAGTAACTCAAGGTTAGAACCAAATCCTGTATTTTGTACCTATGAGGTAAAGATCTTAACCATTATGCCATCACCTCAGCAATCATTTATAGGGGAATGATAAGTTAACTGCTTTGAAGGGCTAGTTGAAGCTTAGCTTATAACCTGAGGTCAGAATCAGACTCTGTACTTTGTGTCTATGAGGTGAAGACTTTAACCATTATGCCAAACCCATCCCCAATTCTGAAGAGTATTTTAGTATTATAGCATGACAAATATGATAGAACTCATTATTCATCCATTCAGAAAACTTGAAAATTCACCACTTATTTATCTTATATACAGGTGTCTGTTCATGAGCAGATATTCCATTTTCTATAAATATGTGACATTCAGCTATAAACATATTTGTCACATAATTTATATATGTTTTACTTTTCTTTGCATGCTTGATTTCACCCATCAATCTTAAATCTATCCATCTATCTATCTATCTATCTATCTATCTATCTATCTATCTATCTATCTATCTATCCATCTATCTATCTATCTATCTATCTATCTATCTATCTATCTATCTATCTATCTCTATATATCTATCTATGGATCTATTTCTATTTACCGGAATCCCACTTAGTCAAACGACAAAGCAATGAGACATCGTTGCCAAAAATTTACTTTAACAAACACCCGGATTACCTTAATTTAACCTTGGGAAACTAATCACATGACCACCAAAACTTTAAAAAGAAAAAGAAGCAACTCAAACCCATCCAAGTGGGGGGCTTTGCCCTCCTATCACTCCCCATGTTGGGAGATGTGCAGTCCACACCCCTCCAACTAAATATACAAACCCGAGATCGCACTATAGTGGAGAAAAGGGTGGTGGCCAAGTGGTTAGTTTCCCGGAGTTAAATTACGATGATCCAGGTGTATGCTAAACTAAATTTTTGGCAATATTGTATTGCCATTTTGTAGTTTGATTAAGTGGGAATTTGCTGAAATAGAAGTAGACCCATATATATATATATATATATTTATAGTTTATTATCAAATGGTTGAAAGTAACATACCTGAATAACATATATGTGAAAAATATTTTATTCAACTGTCATAAACACCCATTCAGAATGTCAAAACTACAATGCAATTCGAATAAATGAACTCAAGCATTTCATTGTCATCTCCAAAAGCCCAAATCGCCAAAAACTAATTTCGCCAAATTTCATTTCGTCTGAACATAGTAGTGGCAGTGTATATGCCCTTTTCTCCACTGTAGTACGATCCTAGAGTTAGAATATATAGTTGGGGGGAGGGGCGTAGCCCTCCCCCCCACCTAGCTTGGTTTCATACTGACCAGTTTCTATTAAGGGGGTAAGTAAGTAGTGTTTAATCACACTGGGTTTGGTTTGGTGGAAGTTTGGTTTTGGAAAAGGTGAAAAAATTTTGAAAATGGTTGAAAATGTTGAATTGCGGCATTTTGAATGCTTTCACTTTATGAAGTTCGATAATATGATTCTACATTATGATAACTTTACACTATGTTCAATCATTTGATAGTAAACCATCTATATATATATATATATGTATATATATATATATATATATATATATAATTTTAAACCCTATGCCTGCTGACCATCAAGCCTTCACCAATTATGCTTGAATCCATTAAGTTTCTTGTAGTGGGGATCCACCAAATGCAGTTGAGTCAAAGATGTCTGGATGCTGTTATTCAGGCAGTTTTGAGGATTGCTTGTGTCCCTGCTGCCATCCTGGCAATGAGGAAAGTTTTATTTATTACTCTAACCACTACTCTGGTAATTTAGATGTGTGATCTGCATCACTAATGGGGGTCACCTTCAGCTATGCAAGTGAATTATCCTGTGCAGTTGCTAAATGTGTGCTACCACCCACTGGTGACTTTGTTCACCACACACCCACCACTGGATTGCACAACTGCCTCCTTTCTCTGAAGGAATGCTTAAACCTACACCCAGCTCTATTTCCCCCCTCCCCCAGAATGGACATGCCCATCCTTCTTGCCAGCTCTGTCAGTTGACTAAGTAAATAATTGAACTTGGGTCCACTCTGTGCTAGTCAAGACTGTATCCCTGTTCATCACTGGAGCTGGTTGTTTTACTCAATGGCCATAAAATTATACTCATATTGACCATACACACAGAAGTCTGTATGAGTTTATAACTTATTGGCCTCTTTGTGGTTTGATTTCATAGCTCCATGCTGGGGTAGTCTATTTGCCAGATATGCATCAGCAATATTATGTTAAAAGGATTAATAATTAATTACGGATTAATAATTATGCTAACAATTAATAACAGGATTATTTTATTTAATATATGTGTGTTTATCTATCTAATCTATCTATCTGCCTAAAAATTTGTTTGTGTGTGTGTGTGTGTGTGTGTGTGTGTGTGTGTGTGTGTGTGTGTGTGTGTGCATGTGTGCGTGTGTGTGTGTGTAAAATGTGTAAAATTTTAAATTTAACATTTTGAATAGTTATTTTTGAATGACTATAATAATATTGTGTTATGACCATCTGGATTTGACTGCTGAGCTGGCCAACAGCAGAAGTGCATGCACATTGCAGCAGAGACAGATGTTTGATGTCCATATGTGGGTCTAATGAGAAGGGATCTGCCTCTCCCCACTGCACGTAATCTACCAGTACAGTTAGGCCATGTAACACCTGGTTAGTACTATGCTACTGCTCTAGCTCAGCTGTAACAAGACATTCAACAGAACATGCAACAGTTGACACACTGTCATACTCTGCAGCCAGTGCTGCCATGACCTCTCCATTTCTGCACTCCTGAACTTCATGAAATACTCACAGGTGGTGTGCTGTACAATTGGTAGCACAGGGAAGTGCAGAAGGCCAGATCCATGACTTTGCTGTGAATAGTAGGCAGACACATTCCAACGCATGTCCATGCATACCAGCTACACTTCCATGTGTAGTCCAATGGGTAGTATTGCTCCATTGGGGGGAAGAGTCACCATCATTACCTACATGAGACAGTTGGTCAAGGTCATCATCATCATGTCCATTATCTGATGTCCCCACATCATCAGAATTGCTGGCCACATTATCCTCCATACTTGAGGCTACAGCATGATCCACACAGTTGTCCCCTTATGGGCCAGACAATAAAAGATTCAGTGGTGTGTAGACCATGGACCATGCTCACAGTGAGGTACATCACATTCCACTTCAGGATCAGTGGACAGGCAACTGGAGAAGGCAGGCAGTGAATGTGCTACAGGGAGAGACAGATGAAACTAAATCACCTACCTTCATAGAAATTAATGAACATTTGATGCAACATAGGAATGAAATATGGGACAACTATATGACTGCAATGGTAATGAAGATATGCACTTACTAGGACTTTGTGGCTGTGCTTGGTTCAGGGCCTTATATAACAGAGAGATGACATGTATGTTGCATATCGAACACATATGACAAATGAGAGTAATAAAAATGCTAAAATCTACGTGACATGTCCTCTTGTGACTCCACCATCAGAGGTGAGGGCTGAAATGCAACTGTCTTGCGGAAACATAAACATAAAAACATTATTGTTAAGTACAGGCATCATGTAGCATTCCAACAGAGATATAACACACACAAGGTAATATAGACATATACTGGATGGCCAAGGCTGATGTGAAGATTGCAGGTGTCCTAGTCAGGTGAAGAAGAACACAGTGGTCATGAAGGGCACAGATGGGATTATCAAGAGACATGTAGTAAACAGATACAATGCCTTACTAGTTACATCCTTCCTGTTTGGGGAGAGTATAATCTGTCATAATGCAGGTGCTGTAATATAACAAAGCATACAACTGTCAACGTGGGGGTATGCTCCACAGCCTTGAGTGCAGACAGAGGCATAGAACGACTATGGCTCACACTAACAGGATATGGACACTCTTCTGTGACAAATGATGCACACATCATCCAAATGTACCTTTGTATGAAAAAAGGCAACATGAACATCGTACATCACAGGTGTGCCATGACATGCTGCATCATATAAATAAGATGGACAACCATACCTGGTCTGTTTTTATGTACAGTTGCAAGATCAATGTCTTGTGATGATGTATCTGTAGGTTACAATGTCAGGGAAATATCAACATGTGAGTATACCCCACTGTTATGAAAGGATGCAGAGGCACAGAAAGTTTTGGATCACACTAGCAGTATATGGAGACACTTACTTGACATGTGTTGCTGCTGTGCAGGTGTTGATGGACCTATGTAATTGAAAAAAATATATATCACACATGTTGCATGGAGTTTTTTTGCATGTACTGTGTTGATAAGATAACATGCTGTAACATGTATGTTGTGCACCCACATCATGTGTGTTTTCACATCATACCTTTCAACTGTCCAGAGTGCATCCACATGATGTGTATTTTCACATCATACCTTTCAACTGTCCAGATTTTTACAGAATGTCCAGATTTTTGTCTCATATTTTTGAAATGCTCCTCTTAAAATTTTGTTTTTTCTGGCAAACTACATAGGATTAAATTCTCTAAATAATGACATTCATTTGAGTTTCAGACTTCATATCCTTCAGAAAAATGTAAGCTAACACAAAACCTGTTATTCTAACAACATTCTAAGTTTATAAGAGCTATATTTAAACTCTATACTTTTTTGGGTCTTTGTCCCACTATTATTTAAGGCTTTGGCCAGATTTCTTGAGTTAGGAAGTTGAGAGGTATATTTCACATTCATAGTGTAATTCTGTTGCTGGAACACAAATATAACAATACACCAGTATTTGTTAAATAAAGATCATTAATGAGGTTGCATGTATGCTCATTGTTTTTGAATTTAGGATATATATGAATATACTGGAATACCTGTTTCAGTACCTCCCCCTGGGTATCCGAATATCATAACTGTGTGGCATGATGTGATGCCAGGAACGCTATCTCATCTGGGGAGGCAAGAGTGGCCCACCTCTACTGGTATTCTTTGCCATCTCATAGCAGCAGTCTGTGGGTTGCACTGAAGATCATGCCACATTAATAATGGTGACAGGCCTCATTGGATCTACTGTGACTGCCCAAAGCTTTGTTCATGTTTGTCAGGTCCATCCACATTTCATTCCTCCACACAGTAATCTCTGTTCATCCAAGAAAGCTGTGGCCATGCTAGGGTAGAACTTCAATTATAGTTTCTTTTCCTCTGTGCAAGAACTTGTCTCCCCAGTTTCTGACTGACATCTGGAAGACAGTGTCACATGCACATAATATTACAAGGTCAGTACCAGTTGTCATAATGGTCCAGGTCTTTGCCTCTAATGCACAAGGTAAAAGATTTTATCCTGACTTCTGGCCAATGCCTGCTTGGAGTTTCCATGTTCTCCCTGTGTCTCTGTTTGATTCCACCCAACTTCAAAAAGCGTTTCCATCTCAAACTCACCAAAAAGAACAAAATTGTGGGAGGCAGCACATAATTTAGATGGTGCCCTACATGGGGAAGTGTATAAACTAACCACTTTGAACATCTACTGTAGTATGCAGTATCCTCATAACAGGAGATCATGGATTACAGACTGTGTACCATGGCAGGGCTAGCCACCTGATTGTGCAAAATATGGCTTTAGGTGATTCAAACATGTTGACTAATGTCACCAAATGGGCATGGGTATTTGCCAGTGATAAGTGGGTTGACGACCCAACCTATGCCATGGTGGGAGGGGTGTATGTGCCCCTATTGACCAGTGTGTGCCCTTACAAAATGCAGCAGCCCAGTAAGCTACTCACCGGCCGGTGTCCAGTTGCCCAGCATGAGTTACCTAGGATAGCTCTTTTGAGTGAAAGCTGGATGTAAAACCTGATAAACATGAACTAAGATTTGCTACACTCAGTGTAGATTCACTGACAGGAAGTAGCAGCTTGGAAGTGGATGACATGATGGTAAGGAGGAGGCTGGACATCCTATTTATCCAGGGTCAAGATGGAAGGGTTGTGCAGCAAAACCACTTGGCTTGGGATCCAGAGTCTACTATTCAGGAGGAGGACACACTAGAAATGGTGTGGGAATTGTGGTAAGGGAGAGGGTTTAGAAGACTGAGAGGGATGTCATCAGAATTAGTGACAGACTCATGGCAATCAAACTCCAGCTTAATATTCATAATCTCAGCCTATGTCCCACAGCAGGGTTGTGATAGTGAGGAAAAGAGTGCATTTTGACAGCAGTTGTAGGACCTACTAGATGGGTGACTTGAATGCACATATTGGGACAAACAGAACAGGATACATGGACTGCCTTGGTCCATATGGCTGGAGCAATAGGAATAAAGAAGGAGATGCCATCTGGTAAATGGCTTGATAGTAGCAAACGCATATGGTTCAGAAAGAGAGACAGTCACAAGAGCATATACAAGAGGGGCCAACTTGTAACTCAGCTAGACTTCCTCCTACTAAGAAAAGGGCACTGGAGTAGAATCAGAATCAGCAGTTGCAAAGCCATCCCCATTGAAACAGTTGGCCCACAGCATAAACCATTGGTTGCCACAATCAGTTGAAAACAGTGGTCAGAGAAGGCTCTAAGGTCAATGGAGACTGGGCTGAAGACTTGAAAGTTGACTGGAGAGAAAGTACAGTAGTTCAAGGCAATACTCAGGACTCTAGCACCTCAGGAAGAAGAGAAAATAGGTGTAGTTGAAGAAGAACGGTACCAACTCAAAACACCATGTGTGAAGACTACAGAATCGGAATGTGGCTGAGCCAGGTATGAAAATAATGCACATTAGAAAAGCTGGTGGTGGAATGCAAAAGTCCAGGAAATTATCAAAAGAATGAAGGAAAAAGTGGAAGATATAAAAGATGTCAAACCCAGAGCTGTTGGACATGCTACACTTAAAGAAATCCCAATCCCTCAGAGCCACACGCTCCAGGGATCTAAACCTTGTCATCACAATAAACAAAACATGCTGGAGGGATAGGTTCCTGACCCAGAGACTCCCCAGGCTCTGGAATGGACTGCCCATATATGTCAAGCAGAGTGCCTCTTTGAGCTTCTTCAAAAGGAACCTTGATGATTGGATGGGAGAAAGAAAATTCACCCCGGGGATCACGTCAGTCACCCTGCTAGACAGGGGTCCAGGAAGTAAATAGTGTGGGAAGAAATAGGGAATTGTTATGGCTAGGATTGTATAGGCCCTAGGGCCGATAGCCTAGTACCAACCTATGAACCTATGAACCTATAGACTGGTCTAGAAAGGAATTCCTGTTGGCTAACAAACAAGCTAAGAAAGGAGTTGCAATAGCAAACAAGAAAGCATCAGAGGCACTCTACCAACTTCTGGAAAGTGACTCAGTGGATTGTACTAATAAACTATATCAGGTTGCAAGGCAAAGACAGAAAAATAATGAAGATAATCAGATACCTTCAGAAGAAATGCCAGCAATAACCTGCTCACCTTTCCACAGGACATCAAAGTCAGATGGAATGAATACTTCCATCAGCTTCTGAATGAAGAAAACTCTGCAGAAGCTGTACTGCCCCAGACGTAGCCTACAATAAGAGAAGAGGAGGAGTCCACTATAGAAGAAGTAAGCATACCTTTCAACCTTACAGATTTTCGCAGAATGTCCAAAATTTTGTCTCATATTTTTGGTCCGTTTTTCATAACAGTGTGGTTTTCTGCCAAATTAGTGACAAATCATTAAAGACTGAAGTTGGAAAACAATGACAGACATTTCAGTTTCAGACTTCATATCCTTCAGAAAATTAATGATAATGCAAAAACTGTTATTCTATCAACTTTCTAAGTTTGTAAGAGCAATATTTAAAAAATATCCCTATTTTGGGGCCTTTGTCCCACTTTTATGTATGGCTTTGTCCATATTTCTTGCTCTAAGAGGTTGAGAGGTATGGAAGTAAGAACAGCACTAAGGAAAATGAAGTCAGGGAAAGCAGCTGACTGAGATAAGGTCATAGCAGATATGATAAAGATGCTGGGTGAGACAGGGGAGAAATGGCTCCTGAGGGTACTCAGTAGCAGTCTGGAGAGAAAGGTGTAGCCCAGGTGACTGGAGAATAAGCATACTCGTGCCAGTGTACAAGAACAAAAGGGACATACACAACTTTGGGAAGTACAGAAGTATCAAACTCCTGTCACATTGCATAAAAGTTCTGGACAGAGTGATTGATAAATGAATATGCAGAATAGCAGAACATAAGATGGGAGAGGAGCAGTTTGGATTTAAATCAGGATGCAGCACAACTGACCTGATGTTTGCAGTGAGACAGATACTTGAGAAGATGCTAGAGATGAGGAAAGAGTCTAACTGGGCATTCCTAGACTTGGAGAAAGCATATGACAAGGTCCCAAGAAATCTGATTTGGGCAGTACTGTGGTGGTTCAAAATCCCAGAAATATTGGTAGAATTAGTGCAGGCTATGTACAAGGACCCCATGACACAAGTATGAACAGTGTTCAGTCTCAGAGAAGGGTTCTCAGTGGGAGTGGATGTGCACCAGGGTTTAGCTCTGAGTCCACTGCTGTTCATATTGGTGATAGATTACATTAGTAAACAGGTCAGAGGAGAATCAACAATGTTGCTGCATGCAGGCAATGAGGCATTACAGACAGACTCCTAGCAAGAACTTCAGCAAAGGATTAAGGAATGGAATGCAAAACTGAAGGTACATGGGATGAAACAGAGTATAGATAAGACATTTGTAATGGCAGCAAACAGTGGAATTCAGAGGAAGATATGAATTAAGATAGAAAAGAAAATAGTGGAGCAGGTTAATAGCTTCAAGTATCTGAGAGAGGTGGTGGAGGAGAAGGGAAGTCTGCTATTTCTTTTAATAAATGGGTGTATCTTGTCTCAGTTTTGTTGAATGCTGCTAGCAGATGCTTTCTGGCATGTGCATATCTTGCAGTTTTGTCTAACTTTCCCTGTGACAGTTTAACACAAACATGCATACTGTTTTCTATCACTATAGTTTCCAAAGCTGCTCATGTTTATCTGCTATGTCTGACTTATTAGGTCTTATAATCTTTATCACCATTACAGTGTTTGAATTGTATAGGTACATATGTAAGCTGGAAAGGCCACAGAAGTACCTCACAAAGAGGATTACTGGCCTCAAACAAATGCCCTACACTGACCGCCTCAAAAAACTCAGCTTTACCCCGTAGCATATCGCCTACTCCGAGGTGATCTCTGCCTAACATATAAAGCTATGTCAAACCCAGAGCTGTTGGACATGCTACACCTAAAGAAATCCCAATCCCTCTGAGCTACATGCTCTAGGGACCTAAACCTTGTCACCACAATAAACAGGACACGCTGGAGGGATAAATTCATGTTGCAGAGACTTCCTATACTCTGGAACAAGCTATCCATCTATGTCAAGCAAAGTTCTTCATTAGCACTCTTCAAGAAAAATCTTGATGAGTGGATGGGAAATAGGAAATACACGCGGGGATCACTTCTGTGTCTCTGCTCAACAGTGGCACAGGAAAATAACTTTCTTGGGTGGCGTAAGCCATGTAACCTTGCTGGCTAGGCTTACGTAGGCCTTTGGGCTGATAGCCTAGTGCCTACCTATGAACCTATGATACAAATCTAGGTAGTGACAATGAACCATTTGTTCATGAACAGAAATGTGTGTGTGTGTGTGTGTGTGTGTGTGTGTGTGTGTGTGTGTGTGTGTGTGTGTGTGTGTGTGTGTGTGTGTGTGTGTGATACTCTAAAATTGTAGGTGACAGATGCTGTCATACTGGTTGTGACTCCCCAGTTGTCCTAAGATTTTGTACACCATTCCAATTCTATGATGTTGTGATGTCAGTCATTACCCATGTTGCATTGCTCATCTTATTTGCATATATATTTTAAGCTTACCCACTTGCTCTTCTTGCTATATATTTAGAACTAACATATGCTGTTCAGGGGTGTCAACATGACACATTATTTGCACATAAAAATATTAATTTTTCATGGAAAATAGTTGGCATATGGATACCTCAACAAAAATGTGTAAGGCACACATATAAATAGTGTCCCACAGGTGTAAGTTTTTTTGTTAGATTTTCTTATTGATATTGTTGTAAAGCCTATATGTCAATAGGAGCATTGTTATCCTACAGTGCAGGAAGTTTGTTTGAATAGAGCACTATGTTAGCGTTGTATTCCACAGTCTTATAGTATCTTTATATATCATATTAACATATATCTGTGACCTGTGCACGTGTGTTTTGCATGCCTACTGATAGCTGATGTGCTCATAAATGAACAAGAAATAACAGCATCTTCTCTGACAAACTGTGTACTGAATGCCATATAATGTACTGGAGTAGCATACTAACACTGTATGATAGACATAGTGGCTCCCACATGGCTTATTCATATCTACAATACACATGGATAATTGGACATTGGAAATGTTGCATGATCATGACCATGCACCTATTATCCTCACAATGCTGTTGTTATACAAAGTCTAAATACACTTTATAGGAGATATTGTCTGACAATTAAGTTTTATTGGTAACTGTATTGTATTGTATTGTGATATACCTTGAGGAAACATGCCACAGGTCCTATCACATATGTTTTGATCTTGTTAATGGCATACCATATACTGTCTTTAGCATTATTTAGGTGCACGTCCAACTGTGTTTCATGATAGATCTGTTTTGCACATGCCTGTGATGTATATTACACACCATTTTGTACATTGTCAGGGATTGAATTCATGTCTTTCATCACATATAGTGTTACAGTTGTATAAGGTGGTACAGTATTGTAATATCACATATTGAAAATTTACCACATGTACATTGTGTCAGTTGGTATAAGGCATGTTATATACTCATAGCTTTTGTGGAATAAGTATTGTGTATGTATGTATGATTTTTTTTTTGCTGTGTTTAATTTTGACAGAGCATGGAATTAATGGTAGCTCTCCTATTGTATACAGAAGACAATAAAGTGCCAGATGCCATGCAGCTCTGACTCTGAGTACCAGGATGATGACCATGATGGGATCTATGATGACGATGACAAAGTGGGACCTGCACATGCCATCATTCCTGCTGCTCACTATAGAAGATGTCCACCACTACCCTAGGGAGACAGTTTTTGAAACCAGATCTGGAAGTTGATGACAGACATCTTATAAACACTGATGAAGAACCTGATGGATGACGTCTTCCAGGACATGGCATGGATCATGTGCTACTCCTTCCAGGAGATCTCTAGAGAGATCATTCATGATGTTTGTCCTCCTCATCAGGTTGGCCCCTTAGGACCGTAAGTATTGTCTGTGTGATCCACTTTTGTAATGCTGCCATCATGGTGTTTGCCATATCCAAATATGTACTTTATAGGCACAATTGTGCAGGTATCACAATTTGTTGTCATGCTTTCCTGATATAAGTCCTACTGGACACTGCACATTTCATCTCTTATGTGGAATTATGTTGTTGCTGCAGTATGACACACATTACACAGGCAATAATCAATTAGATGTACATGATATGCTGTAATTGCTGCATACATTGTTTCATATGGGCAGGAGCACTACTCCTTAGTTCTGTGAATTTGTGAGTGCACTCCTAAGCAGACAGTGCAGTATAATACTGTTATGGCCGGTACACTCTGGCCCTGAATCTGACAGATATGACTTTAGCAGTTACCATGATGCAAGTGAGACGCAATTGTGCTTTTGTTATTCCAGTGTATACTTAGGTAGGATGATACTTAGGTGGGATGACAGCAACTCAAAAACTACATTATTTCCATACTTTGCACATAATGCAGTGAAGTGGGTCCATTGTGCTTATTTTCACATGTTAACCGTGTGTATGCATTGTACCCATTTCTCTTGTGGTTGTTGCTGTCTAATCTTGCTTATAAGATCTCTGTACCATTGTTGCATCATGCTGTCACACTGGCACAATGGCTTTGTGTGTGGTATGTAGTGGCAAATATAATGCCATGTTATATCAAATTACTGTAACTGGTATATATATATATATATATATATATATATATATATATATATATATATATATATATATATATAAAAGTAGGTATCCTTCATTTACTGCATAAACATTCACTGAGACACTAGTGAATATACAGAAGAGATGATGCTTTATTTAGCATCATTTCTGAATGCCTTGTTTATCCTTATCTTACTTATGTCCATAGCCAGTGTTTCTGAGAATATCTTACCTTATGACATGCATAAATAAATATGCTTACATGCCCATGTGTATGCATTTATAGTACATATGCAATGATTTATGTAAATGTACGTGTGTATGCACATATTATGATTGAAACACAAATGCCCTTGTAGTTTTCCTGTGTTGTACTATTGTTCAGAGGTCTGTCCTTTGATCAGTCCTACACATAAACAGTGCTATTTATATCAATAATGGTGTTTGTGATGCTGTTGCATTTTGTTTGCATAACAGTATATATGTGTATGCGATAATTAAAATTATTTGCATCTTGCTTATTAAGAGTTGTACATTACTGTCTTCTTTTCATTTGTACACAGACATGTTTATAGCCATCAGCAATCCAGTTTGCTCATGTGACATTCATTTGCCATTTACTTCAGTGTAGCTTTGGGTGGACTTCTATACCACCCTATGTGGTGAACACATGCATGTGCAATGTGTCCCCATTAGATATGGTTGTTCTGCTTTATTGTGTGCCTACTTTCTGTTGCTGGCATTTCCTTACTTATGCAAGCTTGTGTTGTCCATCTCCCTTCCCCTGTTAGCTTTGGCCTGCATGTTGCACATACACATGGTATACATTTACCCTCCTCTACATTATCATTGTTGTCACGTAGTTGTACTGTTCAATAGTAACTTGTGAAAACACACTGGGCATCACACACATGCACAGCATATGCACACAAGGTGCTAGCAAGTGATTGCATTCCATCTTTATTTATGTTATACTTATGTGTTGAGCATTACCCTGGAATAGGTTTTCTTCCTTCATGTGCACAAGCTAGCATTCTTTATCTATCATACTCATACATGTCTTACCGTTTACATAATATTCCATTTCATTGGTGTGTGTATGTGTGCTGACATTTCTTTTTGCTAGGTGCATCTTACTCCATTACATGTCACACATATACATTGTACACCTGATAACCTATGTATGTTACCTCTGACATGGGATATGTCTTTGACTTACGGATCACATTTTGCTTGTTTTGAGTCATGTACATTTATTTGTGTGTTAGACAGCCACATTATTTCTTTGTTGTGATACTGCTGTTTGACCATGTGCTTAGTTGTTTGCATTTCACATGCAGCGCTGAAGGTTGTAGTCTATCCTCTGCTTGCCTTTTTCAGCATTCCCATGGGTGGATATGCTCATCCATGCCCTTTCTTGGCTTAGATTTGCACTGCTACCAGAGTTGATGATTGGATTCAATATCCACTGTGTATTGTGATCCCCATTTATTTTTCTACAACACATACTTATCATTTGTCATGCACATTATTTGTATGACTGTTACAGAGTTTGCAGCATCTCTGAATTTTGCATAGGTTCATATGTAGCTCTGCATTGCACCATGGCTGGTATTCACCCCGACTCTGTTTGTCCATTTTCTTTCACCCATGTTGTAGAGTCTGAATGTATGCTGTCTGCAAACCTTACCTCTCCTTTATGTTTATTTCCAACCTTTGTCTCTCATGTATTGTGATATTTGTCATATGTTTATTCTGCTGTTTTACCCTCCTCCTTCTCTTTTCCTATATTTTCCATTCATTCTATTCTACAAAAAAAAAAAAAAAATAGTATCTATTTCCAGAAAAAAAATACCCATGCCCCTTGTTATTTCATTATCCCTCTTGTTTGTCCCTCTTCTTCATCCTCACCCCACATCTGCTTTTCTAACACCTTATTTCCTTGTATATGTGTATTACTTGTGTTCCTCAAACGTGTCCCACACCCATTGTTAACTACTGTTAACCATGGTGAAGTGGCAATGATTGCCCTTAGTCTTAATTCATTTTTTAACAGAAATGTTGTGGATTCTGCTGGATTCCACAAATTATGATGAGTGTTTTTATATACATCTGTCTATAAATTACAACAATATCAGTAATTGTTTGTGGATATTTGTCACTTTCTAGAAAGATTACTGCACATTTCCTTTCCTTTAGTAAGTTTCAGTAAATTTGTTATTATATAATTTCCATAAATGTACATTAGTAATGCACACACACACACACACACACACACACACACACACACATATATATATATATATATATATATATATATATATATATATATATATATATATCAATTTATGAACAAATTTTCTTGGCATACAGATTTGACGTGACTGCTTGAGATTAAGTTTTCTTTGTGCTGAGTTATTCTTATTACACTGAGACACAGTTGCTTATTACTTGGTTATCTACAACTTTTGTGATGAAATCAGTGGACTGCTTCAGATTCTGCAATCTTTATGAAATCCAACCCAAGGAAACCAAATGACAGATATATTTAAAGGCAGAAAAACAACCTGGCCTAAATGATATGATAAACAGCAAATGTTTATTTTAAAGTGCCAAAGAGTGAAGTTAGTTTTTATAATGTTTGAAACTGTTTGCAAATTTTGTTTAAATAGCATGCAAATGGTTTTAGTAAATGTTTCAATTTTTTTATGATGAATTTTATTTTAAAATTAAATTCAAGGTATATTTAATTATTGATGGGTTTATCGTGACGTGTTCTGATGTAGTCTAATGTACTGGATAGACAAACCACTTAAACACAATGGATTACACATTGATTCTCTACTGTTGGAGTTTTTTTTTTTTTGGTCCATTTACACTTCAGATGGGTTTCAGCTTTTGGTTTCAGTCTGGAAGATTTTTTGTTGTGGATCAGATCATGGCATGGAGGAAGAAGGTGACAACTTTGGCTCTTTTTCTGGTCTCACTCTACATATAGTGCTGGACAGCTTAAATGGTATTTTCAATAATTTAAATCTTGCTCTGACTAGTATTTAAAACTCTTTAACAGCTTTTAAAACTGTTTAAATGCCCCAACAGTATTACTGAAAATGATGCTCTATTTCAAACAACTAAAGGAATTTTAACAACATGGGCATGGAATTAATAAAAATTCCAATGATGCATAATAATTCTCAGATTTTGCAACTTTTAGATGGCATCAGTGAGACGGATGTAAAAATGTAAAAATGTCTCAAACTATATAACAATTGTATGAATATATTTACATTTTTTAATGTTGCTGATGTTTAATAGAAGGTTTCTTGCAAGATACTTTTTTAGGTTCATAGGTTCATAGGTTCATAGGTAAGTACTAGGCTATCTGCCCATGGGCATTTATAAGCCCAGCCACAGAGTGATGTCTTTCACCTCCTCATTAGATTAGTAATCTGGGCCTCTGTCAACAGGACTCCTGAAGTGATCCCAGGGTAGAACTTACGATTACCCATCCACTCATCAAGATTTCTCTTGAAGAGGTTCAGAGAGGAGCTCTGTCGAATATGGATTGGGATTCTATTCCAGAGTGAGGGGAGTCGCTGGGACAGGAATCTATCCCTCCAGCATGTCTTGTTTATTGTTGTACATAGGTTCAAGTCGCTAGAACGAGTGGTTCTGAGGGATCTTGTTTTTTTGAGGTGAAGCATGTCCATTAGTTCAGGGTTTGACATGGCCCTATAGGTCAGACATAGGTCACCTCTGAGCAGACGGTAAGCAACTGAGAAGAGCTGGAGCTTTTTTAGTCATGCTTCATAGGTTAATTGTTTAAGGCCCTTAATCCTCTTAGTGAGGTACTTCTGTGGTCTTTCTTTAATACAACATATTGCAGGCAAATAACCAGCATGGCTGTGGGGGCTATGGCAGCACCACCCTATGCAAATATAGTTTTCAGCTGGTGGAAAATCCATATTTTGCCAAGTCTGAAGGTTATTTAAAAAGGTGGTATTTTGCAAGAGGTTCATAGATGACCTGTTTTTATATAGAAGGATGCTATGGTACAATGTGTAGAATTTTTGGATGAATTAAACATTAGAATATTATTTTTAAAATTTACCATTTGAAACAGGAATAACAGTGTGAACTTTTTGGAAATTTAGATACATTTGGACTGTGACAATTTTGTTTTCAGCAGTTACATTTAAAAAAAAAGACATTTACAAATAATAATTTACAAGGAATGCAGATCCTTACTCTACTAAAAGTAACACACCTAGGGGCCAAATGATTAGATTCTCAAGGTTAACAACAGATGATGATAGATGTAAAAAAATAGATGAATTTTATAGCGGATATGTTTGCTGATTAGAGCTATCAGGCAACTTTATTAAGAAGTACTGATCATAAGGTTGGTCAAAAAGGCACTGTAAGTTCCCCCAAGGCACCCCAAATAAAGACAAATATAGTAAAGGTAACCACATGTTTGCCACGCCTATGACTTTTGTCTTTGAGGTGGTACTAAAATAAAATGTCATCCCAAATGTTATTAGTAGAAACTGAAAGATTTCAATGGTAACCAGGACTTGATTAATATCATAGGAATGAAACCTATTTTTATGTTTAAAAAAATCCACAAATTTAAAATTTCTTTTAGAATGAGTTTCCAATTTTGTTTCTAGGCCATTAACTGTCAAGAGTTACAGTATATGATTTAACAGATGTGGAGACTGCAAAACCTGCAGATAAATTAATGTTTTTTCCATCTAGTTTTAATAAGATTATAGGAGTAAAAAGAAGTCTAGTTTATGCAGCTGTTTATTTAATATGTGATGGATTTTATGTTGGTATGATAGGGAGTGCTTTAATTAATGAGTACAAGAACATATTCATAAATTAAAAACAAAATGAAAAGAATGCTTTATTTAAACACATGAAAATTGTCACAGATTTTAAAATGTTTCTCTTTTATGTAGTGGATCACATTGATAATGATATTAGGGAAGGAGATTTTTTGAACAAATTACAACAAAAGGAAACCAAGTGACAGATATATTTAGAGACCAATAAATGCTCTGGTCTAAATGGTATGATAAACATTAAAGACCGTAATCATAAAGTTTTCCACAAAGTGTACACTAAGTACACTTTGTGTATACTTTTTGAATTCAAGAACAGCCCTACCACAATGTTAGTGTTGTCTGTTCATTCAGAAAGCTAACACTAACTGTAGAAACACAGTGTACTTTGTGCTAAACTTTATGAATCTGGCCTTAAATGTTTTTTAGTGTATCATGCAATGAAGTTATCTTTTTTAATGGTTTTGTTTCTTAATGGTTTATTGTTAAAAAAAATTTGCATGTTTTTATTAAATGTCACAATGGTTTGTATAATGAATCTTATGTTAATAGAAAATTGTTTTAAGTTGAATCATGTGATGTATTACTTTACTTCAAAGTGTATTTACTTATCAATGTTTCAACTTTTAAGTGTTCTCGTGAGGTCTATTGTATTGGATAGATGAAAGCTCTTAAGAAATGCATTAGATTAATCATAGCTTCTTTTCTGCTGGAATGTTTTTGGTTTTGTTTTAGGTTCATTTATACTTCAGTTGTATTGCAGGTTTTGATTTCAATTCTTGAGAAATGTTTTCATGTACAGCTTATGCAACATATAACTAAGTGCAGCCACCTTTCAAAACATGAACACAGCTTCAGAGCCAACTGCAGTACTTCAACCACTCTCCTTAATTTCAACACAGTTGCCAAAAACAGGAATGAAGATAACCTATTTTTTCCATGTTTCCTTTAACCATCTAAAACATTTGATACAATGTCCTACCTAAGCTCATTTCTGAATATGCAACCTTAGGCCTCACTCTTCCTCATTCTTCTGCTTTCACAGATATCTATCTAATCACTGGCAGGCAATTAAATGGCAACAAGATCTTTCTGCATTTCAGTTGGACTCTGCTGGTGTTGCCCAAGGCTCAGTACTTCTTCCCATTCTATTTAGCATTTTCATAATCAAACTTCATAAAGTTGCTCAACTGGCCATTTCATTTATTAATACTCCACTGCCTATCTGTCTAAATCACATTAATCAAACCTAGCTCTGTCCTTCCTGCTCACCTGGCTATTCTTCACTGCAGATCATTCCTTACCATCAAATATTTTATAACTCCTTATTCCTTTCATGCTACAAGTGTATAAACTGTTTTCTTTTAATTCTATTTTGTTGATGTTTATGTAATATATGTAAATCTTTTTTACAGGGTGTGCAATATATGTGTACTTTTTTTCATGTAAAAATCTTTACTGTTTTTATATTAATTATGATTTATTTGTCGAGCTTTTCTGCTGGTGCCACTGTTGAAAATAGGTCTCACCCAGTTGGGCTTTCTCAGTCAACAAAATCTTTCCTTAATTTTGGGCCTTTGTACCCACATTATTTTTGGGTTTGACCAGCATTCTTGCATTAGGGTGTATGTTTGTATGTGATATATATTCTGCACAATGGGCATCCAGATTCAGCTATCTTTAAATAGTGCAGTTTGTGGAGTTGCAGATTTTGCTATGGCAGTGCTACCATGGAGTTTCCACATAAAAAGTAACTACATGTAGTGGGTAGTGACCTTGGTATGTAGAAGTGCAGGAAAGTGCTTCAAATTACAGACTCTTATGTCTAGCAACCTTCAAAAAGAAGTACTCTGAGTGTTGTATAACTTAAATGCTTTCCAAGGCCAGAAATAAAATTAGCTATTGGAAACATCTCAGCAAGGCTTCATTTATAATAGGGCTACACTATACCTAATACACTTAGATGAATGTGTCAGTGAAATACTGGATATGGGGACTGAAGTAAGAACTGTCAACTTACATTTTTCAAAGGATTTTGATTCCATCCCTCAGAAAGGAATTGTGGGCAACAAACAATTTGGGTAACTAGCCAGCTGAGCGGGATGATGCCAAAAGATGAGATGTTAAGTCATTGCTTTAAATGGGTATGTCTGCCTAAGGGAGCATAGGTATATTTTCTTACCCAACTGCTATTCAACATTTTATTCTTAGCCTTGTATGCAAATAACCATATAATAAAAGATAGATATTTAAATACACAAAGGACTGTACAAATGGAAGTTTTTAGTACAGGTATACACTTAGTAAACTTTAATGTATCTACCCTGTTATGTCTCTAAGCAACAGTATCTTGGAAAACACTTGTTCACTTGCATTAGACTGAAACAGATGATTGTCTGAGACCACTGTGTGTTATTTGTTTTGGGGAGATTCTTCCTTCTCCAGTCCTCTGCAACTTTGGTGTTAGTGTAAACAAATAGGGTGCTTATACCATGTGGGGAAGATACAGGGGAACTTTCCCCCTGTAAAAGCACTTACATTCCACAGCATATTGGCACAGGGGTAGGACATCTGCCCATAATACTTGTGATCCAGGACTGAACAGCACCCTGAAAAGTTGGAGGGTTTTCAGAAGATGTAGCTTTAAGTGTCTGACAGTCTCCTCACCTATTTCTAGGGGTAGGTGTATTTTTTTACTGCATTATATCCCTTTTTCTTTGATGCTGGACAGTAGCATTAGTGCATTTAGGGGGAGGGTTGATGTTAACATGTCATGGGCAAGAATGCCTATGGGCATATAATTGTGTAAAGAAATGTTCACCCTCAAGGGATAGCTAAGATGTATCAAATCCTTGACAATAGGAATATATGATGTTGGTTACGTTGCCTCCATGTCCACTTTCTCCTATACAAATATGGATCATTACTCCACCCACTATGGCCTCATGTTGGTGGCCTCAGTTGGGGGGCAGTTGTTCTGGGGAGGGAGGGGGTTGGTGGAGTAGAGGAGGTAATGGCACTAAATGATAATCCTCCTGGTTTAGGGGGCCAATAAATAAATAAAAACACTTCTGCTGAGCTGCTCCATTGCATTATATGTGGCTCACAGTTTTCAATGCAGGTGTGAAAGAATGAGTTATAATTTTTCATTGTAGAAGATATAAATGCATATCTTAAGGAGATCAGAAGTATGCAAGTTCTAACTTAAATTCAAAACATGCAGTATTGTGTTATTTGGTAATGTACAAATAAGAGATTTGATGCTATTCAACCAACTGGACCTGACACTTGTAAAAGAAATAAAGGACCTGGGCCATATAATATAGCAATAGTTTAAAGTTTAAATCAAATGCAACAAAATTAAGTATTGTGGACTAT
This sequence comes from Protopterus annectens, assembly GCF_019279795.1. Lineage (NCBI taxonomy): Eukaryota > Metazoa > Chordata > Ceratodontiformes > Protopteridae > Protopterus > Protopterus annectens. Next base: position 1,943,644,586 of record NC_056739.1, on the reverse strand, counting down.
TCTAGGCATGAACATAGTCCTGTATAGCCTGTATACTGATTAACATATCATGTTAATTCATAATGTCTAAAGTTAACATGATGAAAACAGTGGAGGAAATATACCAAAAAGAATCCCATCTTTAACTCATTCTCACCTATAGTACCCTTCTTGCATTTCCCCCGATCACGCCAACAGTGTAATACATAGTTACATTAGCTTCCCTATAGCACCTACAGCCCCCATGTGTGTTTATGAGAAAAAGCAAATATACCGATTTTTTGGAAGCAGTTACAGATGCACAATCAAAATCATTAAGTTCCCTGGTGATGCATCTCTAACCTGCATATCTTAAAAATCACCATATCCCACTGAAAAATCCAAAATAAAAACACAGAATTGCCCTTTTTCTATTAATGGGTTGTGAGCCCTAGTGCCTAAAAAAGGCATGCTGAAAAGTAATCTGTTGATCCCCAGAAGTATCACTTTTAATTTTATCATACATGGCTTTGTGTTTTCTTTATTTATTCCCTGGATACTTCTCTTTTTTCCTCATTGCTGGCATAAGAATGGCTTTTCCTGGCAGAACCTCTCACAGATGCATTACATCACTGAACCAAACAAATCTGAGCTGCTCTGAAGTAATATATATATATATATATATATATATATATATATATATATATATATAAAGGAGATAGTCATATGCAACAAAAATTTACAGAAAACTGTTTACTGGTTATTCTCATGGCCAAGATCCAGCTGTGTTACGCTGTTGCTGTTGTTGTTGTTGTTTGTCTTTCGGCTTTTCCCGGTTATGGGTCGCCACAGCGGAACTCTGGACCGCTAATGATTGGCAGTAGATTTTCACGAACGCCGAGGTGCCAGCTCGACATCCAACCTTCAACGAAGGCACGCCCATTTACGCATGTCTTTCGAACGCCACCTGATACACCCAAAAAAGATGATCCCTTCTCTAGCTCTACTATTTTGATAAATAAAACACCTTCTCATCATGGATTTTTTTTTCAAGCTGAACAAGTCTGTTACCATTTCTTTGAATAACTGGTTATGTGTAGTTAGAATGTTATACAAAATGTGTTTTCAGCTGATGTCCTTTGGTTATCCCTTTCCTCAAGTAGTTTGCTCTGGAGCCCTATGGTTGTTCTGTCTTCTAATGTTAAATCTTTTTCTTCATGGTATAAGTAAATGCTGTCTGCTGTGAAATGGTGAATGCTTTCTTAATGCTCAGTTATGGCACTCTGTTGATCCTTAAAAATGAAGCACATAAACAGATCTACTGTTTCCCTGCTTGGAGCTTGCAACTTCTCTTCATCCTTAGCCAGTTTCAGGTATGTCATGAATCTGTATACATACTGTATTGTGATTTGTGCAGCAGAATTACCACTGATATAAGTCTTGTCTTTGTTTAAGGGAGAATAAAAATGCTGTTACCTGCAAAATACACTGATGATCTTTATCTGATGAGAGAATTGTAAGCCTGCATATTTTATTTACCTTGATGTTACTAAAGACCAGATAACTAATATTCTGTTCCTATCACATTAGCTTGAGGTGCTGTTTGCTCATTTCTTTATACATACATAATACAAATATTTCAAGCACGGGCATTAATGCCCTTCTAGCTTGCCAGTATACCAAAAACACTTGTTTCTATAATAAGTGGGGTCCCCTTCACATGGTCGACATTTCAGAATGTCGAAGTCCATATGGCCGAGACCATATGATCGACATTCGAAATGTTGACCATGCGGAACTGTAGTGCGATCTTGGAGTTGGTATATTTAAATTCCGGGGGGTGGGGGTGCATGAAGGTAAGATTTCATTGTGTTTTTTTTTTTCCAATGGTTGACATTTTGAATGTCGATCATATGGTCTCGGCCATATGGTCTTTGACATTTTGAAATGTCGACCATATGAAGTAGATCCAGTAAGTGTCCAGGCTGTTCTTAAAATATCTAAACTAGTACATGCTTTAGTGTAATTTAGTAGTCTGTTTCATGCATCAGCTACTCTGTCAGAGATCCAGTTAGTACACTTCTTATTTCTATAGAATATCCCACATAGGTTGTCTGATGATTCTCTAGTACTTTTGATAACCCCAAATATTCCCAGAGGTAGTTGTCTCTAAATGCCCTATATACTTGAATAAGATCTCCTCTTAGATATCTGTAAGAAACACTGTACAAGTTCAGATATTTTAGTCTTTCATAATAACTTAAATTTTCACATCCATTGATGCTCTTGGTATATTTCCACAGTACTCTTTCCAGTTTACTCATGCTTGTTTTTTTGTAGGATTTCTATATTGTTATTCCATACTCCAGTTTGGGTCTAATATAACTAACAAACAATGACCATCATTTTTGATTTCCTAGACTTTATAAATCTTTTTATACAACCTATAGTTCTTTAACTATCATTAACCAATTAGTTGATATGATTAGAAAAACTCATAGCTGAATCTATCCATATACCCAGGTCCTTAAATGAGTCTACAGTTTCAATCGCTGTGTGCTGTATTAAATATTTGCCTTTCAGTTTATGTCTCCCAAATCTCATATGCTTAGTTTTTGATGTATTTATCAGCATATTATTCTTCTGTGCCCAAATGGTCAATTTAGTCAAGTTCTTTTGCAGACATGCCTTATCTCTAATACATGTAATCAGTTTACCCAATTTCAGGTTGTTGGTTATTGCTCGATGCCTGTTGAAGGGCAATGAAGTATTTGTATTTTGTGAACTGCAAGACTCATTTTTTTTCATTTGTAACATGTTGTGGCTAAAATGATATAATTTGAATCAACTAAGTAGTGGATTCAAAGTCACTGTAGAGCTGCAATATAATACCTAATGATAGATCACTGCTGCACAGCTCTTTCATAGTTTATAATCTAGGTGGCTTGCACATTTTACTGGTTATTCAGTATGTCCTGTTAAAGCTCAGCTGCAGCTTAGGACAAATGAATGTGCATACAGAACCTAAAATTAGGAACATCTCATGACCTATTATAACATTCTGGAGATGAACAAATGTTATAATACAACTTAGACTGATACAGGGCCTGATCAATATTAAATAAAACAGCAAGATATGGCAGAAAAAATGATTTCCCATTTTTTGTCCATATAGGTTCACAGGTGTTTACTGGGCTAACAACTTGAAGGGGCTTTTTAAGCCTAGCCATGCATCCCAAATCTCTGACAAGTTCTGGTACCCTTGATAAGTGTAAGCAGGGCTTGGGAGGTGAAACATTTACAAGCAGGATCCTGGGAGATTAACCATTTTGTCAATGTCTCCTTGGTACATTTTCACAAAAAAAAAGGAATAATGTACTAGACAAATATGTTTACAATAATAGTTTCCAGCACTCAATTCAATATTACAGGTATAGTGCCTCTGGCAAAGGTTCACTATTAAATCTACACTACTAGCACCAAGTCCAGATGAAGCATTTGAAGAAAACTCACTTTAACAGCAAAAGTGTCATACATGTTTGATGTGGTACATACTGAACCTAGAGTTAGGAAAAAATCCAGATAACTAGATTCATGTGGCAGACTGAGGCACACCAACACTGGTAAAGAGCAATTCTTCTGTTCTGCTTTGCAGTACTAGACCTTTATGCTCAGGGAATAACTGAAGGATTAAACTCAGAAACACTTTCATCATTAAAAGAAGTTGTGGAAAATGTCACCCTGAAGCAGTTGGCTCTGCAAAACCCTGGTGATATTGAGGCAGATTTGTCTCAGCAAGGATATAAACTGCTGAGGTACAGAATATACAGAGAATCCCCTCCACTGCATACAGTTGCAGACATATGTAAATTTGTATGTGACTCCAAACTAGATGAGTATTCACTAAAATAGCAACAATATATAGACTCATTTTCACACATCCAGTGGCATTCTGCAGAAAGTCTCTCTGCATACAAATGCATTAAAATCATTTAAGAGCAGCAATGATCAAAGACTGTCTCAATCAGAGCCCTAAATGGCTCATCTTGCATATGTTGCTAGTCTCTGATCTGTCATCCTGCCACCTCTTTGCTCAAGGGCAAAAAAAAAGTCTGTTCCTTTAGTCTAGTGTTTCAAGCCAGATCTGCCTTTGAACTATAGCAAGGCAGAACAGTTTAATGCATAAAAAGCACCGAAACTCTGAAGTACATTTCTGTATTGGCATTCAGGAATACCAGTGCAAAAAGAAAATGCAGGCATTTCATTTACCAAAGATTGCACCACCTAACACCTTGCTCTAGGACCTCCTACAGCCCATCCTTCCTACGCTTCTGGTCTTGATGATTTAATGCTTCTTGCAGTAGAGACTGAAATGAATCTGTCAGCAAACCATGGAAAAATCACAGATTATTTATGCAACTTAACTGATAGATGGTAAACAGTGTGCTCTGCAAAAGTAAACATGCACAACATCTCGTATAAGCCAACCAGCATTAATATTTCAGTCTCACGGTTAGAAGTTTGCAGAATGCCAGCTCATCTGTGACATATTTTTTGCTTGATTTCTAGATTTTAGTGTTTGTGTAAGAAACAGCTCAGGTAAGGCCTTCACATTTTCTTTCCTCTTTTTTTGCCAGTAATCAAAGAGGTACAGAAATGAATGCCACTTTATCATTCCACCTATACTGCTTGTGAAGATTGCCATTAATCCCAAATTCAATTGGAAGACATACAAAACAAGAAGGGTGATTATTGTCTTTTGTAGCAATCCAGATGAATGCAATGACAGTTTAACTGCAGAACTATTGTCATTTTACACAGAAAGATGAAATCGATAAGAACAATGAAGCAAAATGCTTTATTAAACACTGCTATGATGGCTGATACAAAAATGATGATAGCAACAGTATCCAGTCACCTGGTGTCAGTTTGTACAGTAGTAGTAATGTGACTGCTCCAGCTATTCCGCAGCAGAAGGAAGATATATAACAAGGTACGTCAGTATCACCTAGTAATAACTCAGCATTAAAATCACTTGTCAGTACAATCTATACATAAAGTAATATGGCTCAAAACAGAGGGATATCTAGCACAGTTACCAGCTTGCAGAAGCTGAAACTGAACTTAGTTGGATCAAGGTTGCCTATCTAAAGATAAGTACATAAAGAGAATGTTAATTTAAATATATTTATATATATAACCAGTTTAGGAAACATATGAGTGGTTATAACTTAGAATACAATAGTTCAGTGGATGCAGCTTTCTGTTTTCTTTGTAAACTTTTTTTTCTGGCTAAGGTGCCTCTACGTTGTTTCATCTGGCCACACCTCATCATATATGTAACTCATCAGAATGCTGAGTTTTTAAAGGTAAATTTTTTTCCACAAAATAAAAATTTGCTGTGATCATTCCCCGCAAAATGAAAATTCGGATGTTGGCATTGTGGGGTATGCTCCAAACTTATGCAAATTTCAGCTCACACAAAATTGGGGAAAGGGGTGAAAACTTACATTTAAAATTCATCATTTTGATGAATTCAATATATAGTAAGCTGACTGGTTTCCCTGAGTTAAATATGACCCAGTCTTCTCTCCTGTGGTATTTAAACATCTGAAAATAGCACTAACAAAGATTTTAACAGACCTAGCAACACCAAACACCATCTTGACAATGATGAAATATGAGAATTGTATTTTTTTACTAAACTATTAGATGAGCTGCCATCTGCAGAAAGGGGTAGAAGTTCCAAAAGAAACAAAATAGTCATCATGATGCCATTTTACTTGCTGGCATAGTTGTTACAATAGTCTCACATGACTTACAAGTCACACATGACCAAGGAATCCACAAATAAAGGTGTATTCACACAGACATGGCCTTATTAGTTGCAACTTGTATGATATGACCCAGATAGTGCTTGACACTAAGAAACCCAAAGGGCTACCCAAAGCTGGCTACTTACTGTTCAGAGGCAAAATTTCATTGTCACTTGTATTGTGAAATATAGTAACTGAATAAATGAAGCAATGTATATTTCTTTCTTTTTTTTTACAAAAAAAAATATTTTTTTTACAAGGAAAATGGTAATCACATATGTAATAACAACCTCATAGTATAATCCACATGCGTGGTGCATACATTGTCAATACAATAGACACAAGTGTCTATACAGCATAGTTAACTATTTGAGCATAATTTAAAGTTCTTAGAATGTTAACACAATGTTTTCATCATTAGTTCAGATTTATATAGTTTTTGCTGCAATTCCAACCTGACGATCAATGACCGACACAATTAAATGTGCTTTCCTCTAACCATGGTTAATACTTCCAACATTTTATTATAACCACTCCCATCTTAAGTGGTTCATCATTCATAGATTAGCTTTAATTATAATTTCTCATATACTAACACATTTAACACCTTCACTTCAAGATGAAGTGTTGAAAACACGACTGCAAAGGTTTAAAACTTGCCCAGATGATGTAAGAATGACATTTGGTCTAGATAAATGTGCAAAAGCAACATTTAAAAGAAAAAAACTGCACCACTAAAAAAAAATCAACCAGTGACAGGAATGTGTTATAAAGGAACTTGAGCTGGTGACAGTGTATAAATATTTGGGAATAGATGAAGGATCAATAATAAAATACAAACACGTGAGTAAAGCTCAGTAAGGAATACTCCAGAAGACTAAAACTGATATTGAAAACTACCTTGACATCCAGGAATAAAACTGAAGCTATTAATCAATTTGCTCATCCTGTTTTAACTTACATTTCTTGCCCCCCAAAATTACTGGATTGATTGGACAGGAAAACAAGAAAAAATGCTTCATGCATATCAAATGATATATAAAAATCAGTGTATACCAATATTCTATATTTCTCATTCTGAAGGAGGTATGGGCCTTCTTAAAATTGATTTTATACATGCATATGCATTCATGGGACTGCATCCATACATGCTGACTGCATCTGATCCAAACATTGTAAAAGTTTTAAAACACGAGGAGAAGAAGTTTAAGACAACATTTTTGCATAGTTTAGCAGAAGTATTTTAGTGTCAAGTGGGAATGCAAATCAAATCAGACAGTAACTGAATGTGCTAAAAACAAAGGAAAGAATATAAGGAGAAGGATCAGAAGACAAGGAAAGAAATGTAGAAAATCCATAAATATTGTGGCAAGTTCAGAGATCTCCATGAACAACCTCAAGCTGACCACAATTTGATGCAGGAATAGTTAAGGAGAGGATAGCTGAAACCAAAAAATTAAGGTTAATTATGATGGCCCAGGATAGCAGACTATGTGCACGTTGGTTTACAAAATCCGAAGAAAAGGTAGGAGAAACAGACAAATGCAGGTTCTTTAAAAGAAGAACTGAAAATAGTCAGACATCTTGTTGCTGGGTATGATACATTCATGGCATGGCAGAGGGCCTGTATACTGAAAGGCAAATTAATGTGGCAAGACTATTCCTTTGAGGATTGTGCAAACACTATAATATAGAAGTAGCTGAAAAGCATTGGAAACATGAGCCAGAAAGTGTCATAGAAAATTATAACGTTTACATCACATGGGATCAACCATTACCAACATTCCAAAAAATGGATGTGAGAAAACCAGATATAGTAGTCCATGAAAAAAGAGAAAAGTAGCATTATTCATTGAAATTGCTATACCCAGTAATTACAGTGTCTTATGCACAGGGAGAGAAACAAAGTCATAAATTGTCAGGATTTTCAGGTAGAAACGAGAGTAATTGTTTCTGTCCAGGCCTCCGTTGAAAATTGGCTTCACTCCAATTCGGACTTTCCCGGTAAACAAATGTTAAATAAATAAATAATAAATAAAAAATAAATAATATGGAAGAAAGACACTCAGTTCAAATAGTAGTAGGAGTAATAGGTCTAATAAAAAATAATTTTCAGATGTACTTAGATATGCTACCAGTACATGTAACTCCGTATGAATTGCAGAAAGAGGCGATTCTGGGCACAACACAGATACTGAGAAGGGCACTCTTGGCTAACATCCAAGTCTGAAACAAGACTAATTTCATGAACTCTAATCCTACCCGGTCTTAGGAATGGAGTCAATTCCTGTCATGGTATTAAAAACCCAAAACACTTGGAGAAATTAAAACTAATGCCAATCTAATGCTATATGTGGATGTCTAACTTTATAGGGCTGTAACCCTGTATAACCCACCAAAATATGTTCCCTGGTCCCTCATTCACTGCTGTTACATTGTTGACAACTATATTGATATGTAGGAACAATTTTTCTGTACTACAGTATCTGACATGTAAAAATACCTATACCAGCACTTCCAGGTAAAGATCCTGGACCGTCTCAATCTTGTTGTGTATCGTGGTGCCAGAACAATTTGCACTCATGGACTTTCATCAATAGGTTGACTTCCTCTTTTATTCCAAACCTGCCTTACCAGTTCATCATTACAATTTTCTATATCTCTAAGTCAGCCTTATAGGTTCTGCTAGTTATCCTTTTACATATTAGGTTTGGAAATCTAGCTTCAGCTAAGAATCTTACTATGCCTAGCTCTCTGTCCTGTTGGGATTGTTTTTTCTTTAATCTTCAAAAGTCTAAGGTGAGTCCTAAATAATCTAGGCATACTCTGTTGTGTGGACAGCAGGGTAGTGTAGTAGTTAGCTTTGCCGCCTCCCAGCAAGATGTTCTCCTGTTCAATTCTCAGCTGGGGTGCCTTCTGTGTGGAGTCTGTACGCCCTCCCTGCATTTGTGTGGGTTTCCTCTGGGTGCTCCAGTTTCCTCCCACATTCCAAAGACATATAGTAGGCGAATTGGAATTAAATTGGTCCTAGGTGTGAGCTCTGAGGAGGGTTGGACCTCAGGCTAGCAACCTGCCCCTGTAAAACCTGTACCTGGTAGGGAAACAATGAGTGCTGAAGAGTGTTCTTTGCCTGATCTGCTGTATGCACAGGAGCAAAGCCAGGATCCAGGACTCTATTATGCAGGGCAAACTCCTCCTTTTATATTCTTCAACATTTCCAGCCTCCACTATATGATCCAAGCACTTAGGTTCTCTTTCTAGTATTCTCCAATTATTTGCTGCAACACCTATACCTTGGGTCCCTAGAACCCACATTTTATATTCAGTTGGTAGTATCTAGCCTTTCTAAGCTTTAATAATTTTTATACTTAACAGCATACTAACCAGTTACTTACATAATCTAGAATGACATTAGCATGTACACTCCTCTCTGCTTAACCCCAAATTCCACAGGTTTGTTGTTGAGTAGTCTGAGCCAAAAGAAGCTTTTTCCATTTAACCAAGACATTTGTCATTTGTAAAAGGTAGAATGAACTAATCTGAGTTGCCCAAAAGTACATCCCCTGGAGATGTTAACTTACAAATTTGCATATTAGGCTATCAGTAAGCAGACTGTTATAAGCCTAGCCAATAACCAGTGGTCAGAATCAAGTCTTGTACCTTGGATTTGTCAGGTTAACACTTTAACCATTATGCCAAGCCTCCTCTTCATAATTTATCTTCCCAGTAGAAGCTTTGAATCTCTTTTTTTAGAATCTTCAATTCTTGGCTTCCTTTCAGTTAATAGAAGAAAGACTGACCCAAATATAAGATCACTTTATTCATAAAAATCATTTTCCCCTTTTTTAGATATTGCTTTATCTTTACAAAACTTCCAACCCACATTTCCTTTGCTGCTTGCCATAACCTTTGCCTAATCAAATTCCCTAGTTATTTAAATTATTGATGCCCTCACAGACATGAATGAGTTTAGACATTTATTATATGAGGAGTTGTAATTCAATACAATTACTATTTTTGGCTCATTTATTTTCCAGCCTGATACCTTGCCAAATCCAAATGATTCTCTAAAGAGATGTTGCAAATCTTTGTTTGGATGTATAATAAAATATCATCCACAAACAGCAAATGTTCTCCATTGTGATGCTCCCCATAAATATACCTGTATGCTTGACAGTCTTACTTTTTGGGCTGGGAATCTAGGAAAGGGGCAAATTGTAGGGGAGAAGTACAGAACCTTTCTTTGTGCCTCTCAATAACCCACTTCACTGGATAAATCCTCTGCACATTAAATCATGGTTTTGGAGTCCTGATATATCATAAAAATAACTTCCATTACTTCCCCTGGAAATGCCAAATTCTTGTAAAACTTCTCTAACAAACATCCAAATAAACTATATGAAAGACCCTTTCAGCATCTAAACTAAATAGCATAAGTTGCTTTTTGTTAATTATAAGATCTTGTGTAGAAATAATGTTTGTTAATATTATTGAAGATTTGCCTTTCCTATATTAAACCATGTTGTTGTTGTTGTGTCTTTTGGCTTTTCCTGGTTAGGAGTCGCCACAGCGGAAACTCCGGTCCGCTAATGATTGGTAGTTGATTTTTACATTCCGAGTTACCAGCCCTGACGCACAACCTTCAACGAAGGTACGCCCATTCACGCATGTCTCCACGCAGAAGACGCACTAGCGAGAATCAGACAGGGTCTTACTGTGAGGCGACAACTCTACTGCAGCACCACCCAATCAATTAGGTTTCACAGAAGCTTTGGTACTGTTTTTGCTATAATAGTCATGAAAATTTCATAATCATGGTTTAGAATTAACATGGATCTATAGACACCTGGATCAGTAGAATCCTTACCTTCCTTAGATATAACAACCAGTACAACCTTTCTCCAAGATAAAGGAAACATTTTAGCCTTTTAATATATTCTTGAACAACTTATGCTAGATTTGTATTACTTTAGTTTTAGTCTTCTTCCAAACTTTTATCAGAATATAATCTATTGCTGGGGGTTTATGGCATCCTGAATTTCTTTCTCACTTATTTCACCTATATGTATTTGTCCAGGTGGTTGTGATATTTTCAGTAATTTCAAACTTTGCAAATAAATTCTCATATTCTCCTTTCTTTGGTCTATCTTCTCATTATACTTATATAACTTTTAATGATAGTTTTAACATAATGTTCCAGATTTCTTCTGGATCTAGCTTAATCTTACCTGTATCTGGGTATTTTAACAGTGTTATAATATGCTTTGCTTCTTGCATACAAAGTCTCTCTGCTAAATTCTTATTTATTTTTGAAGTGTTCACAATATATTGTTGTTACGTATTCAGCTATCTCCATTTTGGCTTGAGCTAATTGTTCATTCCTATGTTGTGACTCAACAAGTAACTGTACACCTTGAAAATGTTTAATTATCCTGAGTGATATGAAATATATAGTTTTTGTTTACTATTGCTTAATATCTCCATCACTTCGGTCCTTACTTGCTCCTTAATCTTTCTTTTAAACAGTACCAATCACCTGCTGACACATTGTCTTCATTTCCCTCCCTTCCATCTCCACAGATAGTCTCTTGTCCAACCTATTGACATACATTTGGCTTTTTCAAAGGTAAGTTGGAAATTGCCTGTGTTTTTCAACTGCCCCCTCTGTCTCACTCTCTAGCTTCAGTAACATTCCTGTATGATCTTAAATTACTATAGACTGAGTTGTTCTCCAGAGTACCAAATAAAACTACTTGTTGTTATGTAGCACTTAGCTACTCTAGCCCATGTTTTGCACTTGTGTGAGCAGATCATATACTCTGCTGTCTCTTCTCTTATATATTCATCACATCAACCATGCCAAAAAAGTCTCAAATATTTCTCCCAATATTTCTCTTGTAATGATATTTTCTAATTCCATGGCCCTCCTGACATATTTTTTTTGTACAGACAATAGTCTGCTCACACACTATTTTAGTAATACCATGGTGAAATCCCACAATTTGCTCTAGCACCTGTTTATTCCATTGAACGTCTGTTTATCGAACAAAATATATCGAATGTTCACTTCAGCTAACATTCACGGCAATTAATTGTTTAACCAGGGAAATGAAGGAGGTGGCTGTCATCAGAAATTTGCCTTTTTCACCACTGTAGTGCAATCTCAGAGTTGGTATACATAGTTGGGGGAGCAACTGTGTTGTGTGTGACATTCGGAATACTGGCCAAGTCCTTACTTTCCCTGTTTAAATAATTAGTTGAAGTGAATGTTCAAAGTATTTTGTTTGATGAACAGAGATTCAATGGAATTAGCTTTTGATGAAGTAATATAGACCTCCCCTGTTTAATGTCCTGTGTTTTTGTCTTTGGGGAGAAATATATGATTGCTAATGTGATCATTTTACTCCTTCAGTATTGTGTATCTTCTCATATTATCACCTACATGTTGCTCCGTTTTTATTTCCACTCCCTTTTTGATTAGTGGAAGCATTCCCTTGTGTCTTTCTCCATCCATACAGTTGAGTAATATCCAGTCATCTTCACCCTTGTTATCAGGATCATGTGCTCCCCAGCAGTAAGGTGCCCTTCTTGTAGCATGACCACATCTGCAGCAGTTTTGTCTGGATATCTTTACACTCTATCAACTTTAATGATATGAGTCAGTCCACTAACATTCCACAACAATATTCTCATCACCTAAAGCAAAAAGTACATTAATTTTTGCTGTACTTCAGTTTAATGATATGAGTCAGTCCACTAACATTCCACAACAATATTCTCATCACCTAAAGCAAAAAGTAAATTATTTTTTGCTGTACTTGAGTCCCTTACCATAAGCATGTTGACAACATATCTCTTCTTCAGCCCCATAACCCTTTGTAATTTACTATAAAAAGAGTTTGAGAATATAATGTATAGCCTTCATTTTGAAAAGAAGTTAAACAAATACACATACTTAAATAATTCCATTTATTCTATTTTGTTTGCAAACTTTAATGCCAAAAATGTTTACTACAGTATAGTTTTGCAAATATTTTAAATACGATAATTTGTGAACAGTCATTAATGTTAGGTATTCATTATAGATTTATGCCAATGTTCCACCAACTGCTAATTCTGCTTATCTAAAAAAGTTAATTATTATTTTACCTGAGCATACTGTATACACATTATGTAATGCAAAGTAACTTAGTATAATATTAATGTCATATAATTTAACAGTAATGTTTCAAGTCATATTGATACAAATCAATTATAGCTTTCACAAAGAAAATGGAAGCACATTTGCCTTTCTACCTTGTCCATTATAGCTTATACTGAGACATATGCATTTCTTTTGGTGCACCACTTTATAAGCTTATTTCTAAATAAAATGTTATTAATGTGTAACAAAATGTGATTGTAGGTTGGTAGCTGTGCTATCATATTTACACATATTTTATTTGTATGTGGTTTATAATTATAATGACATGAAAGGGAGGAATTCTTCAAGGTTACTGTGAGGTGCACAAGATGTGTACACTTCCAGGCAACTTTTTTGAATTTGTAGACAGCCTTACCATGATGCTTTTGCACAAAGATGTGCAACAATGTGGTGGGCTCTCTTTGTGGCCTTCTACATGCTAATGAGACAGTCCAGGGTAGAGACATATGCTAACTATCTTTGAACTCTCTCTATCCCCAGAACTGTCTCAGAGGAGGGCATCATTGCACTGAGTGATTCATAGAATTGCTCAGTCATGTTCATAGGTTCATACTAGGCTAACTGCCCTAGGGCATTTATAAGCCTAGCCAGAATGTGTTTGGCTTTCGCCACCCATTTTAAATTAATTTTGCTATGCCCTTTTTCGAGGTTAGTATACTGTGCCTCTGTCTAACAGTGACACAGAAGTGATACCCGGGTTAAACCTACGATCTCCCATCCACTCATCAAGATTCCTCTTGAAGAGAGTCAATGAGGGACTCTGCCTAACCTGGACTGGGATTTTATTCCAGAGTGAAGGGAGCCTCTGGGTTATGAATCTGTCCCTCCAGCATGTCCTATTTATTTCAGTGCTGAGGTTCAAGTCTCTCGTAGCTTTCGATGGGATTTGGATTTTCTGAGATGCAGCATGTCCATTAATTCCAGGTTGGACATGGCTTTATACGTCAGGCACAGCTCGCCCCTGAACAGGTGGTATGCCACTGAGTAGAGCTGGAGTTTCTTTAACCGGGCAGCATATGGCATCTGTTTGAGCCCTTTGATCCTCTTGGTGAGGTACTTTTGGGGTCTTTCCAGTTGCTGCAGGTGTCTGGTAAGGTACATCCCAAAAGGGGCATTGTACTCAATTATGGGCCTGATGAGGGATGAGTAAAGAGGCACGATGACCTCCCCTGATCTAGATGTGAATCCCTTCATGATTAGGTGGGCTATATAAAATGTTTTTCTAACCACTTTGGCCACGTGGTTGTCAAATGAGAGACTGCTATCAACTTGGGTCCCCAGGTCCCTAATTACTTCTTCTGTACTTAATGGATTACCACCTATGTGGTAATTTGTGGGCACTTTATTTTTGGCAAAGGGGATGACTATATACTTTTTGGCGTTTAGCTTGAGGCCATGGCTCTGGCACCAGTTGTCTGTTTCTATGAGACCCTTTTGGAGGATGCTTGTGTCGGCTGAAGAGTCAATTATGGTGCCCAGTTTGCAGTCATCTGTGAACTTGGTCAGCCACAGTCCTTCCATGTTGGCCTGTACCTCCGAGAAATATATACCGAACAAGAGAAGTCCCAGGACTGAGCCTTGTGGGACGCCACTTGTAACTGGTTTGGAGTCTGACATGGCTCCAGCAATTCTAACCATGTGGGTTCTGTCCTTGAGCCAGTTTGCAACCCATCTAGTGACATAGGGGTTTATATTTAAGCTGGTGAGCTTATCTATAATGCCCGAGTGGGGTATTGTATTGAAGGCTTTTGCAAGGACCAGGTAGGCTGTGTGGACCACCTTCCCCTCATCAATGGCCTTGGTGACTGTTTCAAAGAAATCAACCAGGTTTAAGAGGCAGGATCTGCCCTTAACAAAGCCAAACTGGGTAGGATCCAGTGTCTGTAGGTCCCCAATATCTTTATTTATGAGGTCCATGATGATCCTTTCCATAGCTTTGTAGACCAAGCTAGTCAGGCTTATGGGGCGATAGTTTCCAGGATCCGTTGAGGCACCACCTTTGTGGAGAGGGACCGCTGTTGCTGTACGCCACTCTTTGGGTACATATCCTGTAGTAAGGCTGAGATTGAACAGTAGTTTTATGTTTGGGTTTAGCTCTTCTTGGAGTTCATGTAGGACGCAGGCCCGACACCATCTGGTCCCATTGATGCTGTGTTTTTTGCTTTGGAGAGGGCGGCTCTTACCTAAGCATCTGAGATGTCAGGGGGGCAGCACTCTGCTGGGATAGATATTTGCCCTTTTTGTGGGGGGGGGAGTTTGCACTGAACCTGTCAGCTAGGATGTTGGCAATGTCTGTGGGTTCGGTGTATTTTTTGTCGTTTTGGACTAATTCTGACCATATCTGGGAATTCCCACCCAGGTTCCTAACATAACTAAAGAAAGCCTTGTGATTATCCTTCGTGTCCTGTGCAATTTTTCTCTTTAAGCTGGCCTTAGACAATTTTATGAGTGCCCGTAGTTTTTTGCTAATACTGATCAGAGATACCTTCCCTTTGTGGGATTTTGCTCTATCATTTAGTAGCTTCCTCCTTCTATTGTATAGTTTGTTTATGGCTGGGGTCCACCAGACAGGACATCTGCCTTTGCAGGATTGGGCCTTGGTTTTATTTGGGATTGCATGATCCATGCATTCCTGAAGGTGTTCATAGAATGCATTTATAAAGGATTCTGTGGTCTGGGCCGTATTTTCCACAGGCCCGGGGGCTTTGAAGGATTCCACCTCGGTTTTGAGGAGTGTGAAATTTGCTTTAGAGAAGTTTTTCACTGTGGTTTTCTGGGCAGGAGGTGGGGTCGGGATGTGAATATCCAGTGAGATTAGTTTATGGTCTGATCTTACCAGTGAGGGATACACTTCTGGTCTGGAGCATAGAGTCCCCATGTTGGTGATGATCAGGTCCAGTATGTTTTCCCCTCTTGTGGGAGTGGTAACAAGTTGTTCCATAGCATTTGAGTTTATAAATTCTAGGAACCTTTGGGCTAGGGTGATGGAGCTAGAGTAATGCTCCCAGTCTATGTTTGGGTAGTTGAAGTCACCCAATATAATGGTGTTTGGAGAGACCTTCATATTTTCCAGTGTTCTCAGGAAGGCCAAGTGGGGTTCCTGGGTTTGGGAGGGTGGTCTGTAGCAGGCTATAAACTGGAAGGCAGTTTTACCCACTGTTAGTTGCACATGGATAGTCTCTGATGCTTTGTGCTGTGCCACCAACCTGGAGGTGTGGGTATCTTTGATGAATATTGATACTCCCCCTCCTTTTGTGGTTCAGTCCAAGTTTTGGGGCTGAAAAGCATGGTATGAGGTATAACCTGGTAGTGCTGGGGTGCTCTCAGGATCCTTGAACCAGGTTTCTGTTACTGCACAGATATCGATGTTCTCCATGCTAAGGAGAGTTTCGAAAAGTGCATCTTGAGGTTTAGACTTCTGGCGTTGAGTAGCATTACTCTTAGTTTCTTATCCCTTGTGATACCTATGGAGGTGGGTTTGTCTTTTGAGCCTTGCCTAAAAAAGGCACTATGGGGGTAGCAAGAGCCTTTGCCAATATCCGAAAGCCCAGGGGTGACAGGTGCAAGCCGTCCCTAGGGAAGCATCATGGCTTGTTGATCATGTCATCCCAGGCTGACAGGTATTGGATCCCCTTTGAATGACACCAATACTTAAGCCAGTTGTTGAAATTGATCATCTTGTCTTCATATTGTGGCATCATTTTTGGTGAGGGTAAGATGCTACTCAAGGTCAGGGTCATACTGGCCTGGGCCACATGCTCAGAGAGCTCCTCTATGTCTCTTTTCATGTAGTCCAGGGAGGTACGTCTCAGGTCATTCACACCAGAATGGACAATGACTGAGTCATATTTGTACTTGCCTTGGAGTGACCTGAGTGCTTGTGTTATGTGGCGGATCCTAGCGCCTGACAGGCAGCTCACCGTGACCTTCTCCTTGTTCAGCCTGGTGAGCGGGACGTCAGTGTGCCTGACGATAGATTCACCTATTACAAGTGTATCAGGTGTGTTGTTTAGCCTTAAGGGCTGTGACTGTTCGGCACACTGGCTTTGTGAGCTATGTGTTGCACGTGTTTTGTTTTGGGGTAGCGGTTGCTTGGGTGTCCGCTTTGGAGGTCTCTGCTGCTTAGGCAGATTTTTATTTAGAGCCTCCGAATATGTTTTTGTGTGTTTATGTGTTTGGTTTGCTGTCATGGTAGGTCTATGTGAGACTGGAATTGTAGTGAGTGTGTTTTCCTTCTCCTCCTGACTGGTTACACCAGTAATGAGTTGAGAGAGCTTAGCCTCCAGTTTGGCTATATGGATGCATCTCTCACATGTCTTGGAATTTGTTGGGAGGAGGAAAGGGTTGTCTGTGTACATGAGGCAGTTGTAACATTGCCTCAAGATTCCCAGATTCACCAGCTGGACCGGAGAGGAGATTGTCAACTGACCTTTGGACATGCTAGAATAGTATTGGGAATTCCTTTATAATTGAAAAAAAGGGCCAATGGGGAACAAGGTACTCAAGGGGAGTTTGTGAGGGTGTAGTGCTTTTAATTTTTTAGTGCTGACTTATATAATTGCTTTAGTGAGCAAGTGCCAGGTAACTTAAATGCAATATGTTACAGGTAACTTAAATGCAAAAATGACAAACAGTAACTTTCTTTTAAGTGAAACAAGGAAATAAGTACAGTAAGCAATGCAGATATCACTAGGGATCCACAGAAATGCTGAAAAGCCGTGTTTTAGGTGGTATTAGCATTTCAGAGAAATAACAAGCAAACAAACAACAAGCATACAAACAAAGCTAGATTCAGCAGGCCTGGATCTAGTCTATGCTACAGCAAGCAAGGTGTACCAATTTCAGTAAGAAACAGTTGAAATATGCAGGCACTATAAGCCTTTAACCAGAAATTCCCAGCTCAGAAGGGCAGAGTCCAGCCTCTCCTCCCACAAGAGTGCAGACCACGAACCTTCTTAATATAAAATAACTGGCCTGAAGCCCAAGTGCTTAAACCAGAACTAATACACTTTTAGAATAACAGACACTGAGCCCTCAATCAGCAGTTCCCAACTTAGTAGGATGTAAGCTACCTGTCCTGCCACCACAGTGCAGGCCACAAACCTTCCTAATGTAAAACAACTGGTCTGAAGCCCAAGTGCTTAATCCAAAAGACTTAGAATGATAGCTACACTTTAATCAAGTTACTACCAAGCAGTAGTAAATACAATTGAATACTTTAAAGAATGCCTGGATTAGTGCTCAAGTTATACAAACAAAGCTAGATTCAGCAGGCCTGGATGTAGTATACGCTGCACCAAACAAGGTGTACCAATTTCGGTAAGAAGCAGTTCAAATATGCAGGCACTATAAGCGTTTAACCAGAAATTCCCAGCTCAGAAGGGCAGAGTCCAGCCTCTCCTCCCACAAGAGTGCAGACCACGAACCCTTTTAATGTAAAATAACTGGCCTGAAGCCCAAGTGCTTAAACCAGAATTAATACACTTTTAGAATAACAGACACTGAGCCCTCAATCAGCAGTTCCCAACTTAGAAGGATGTAAGCTACCTGTTCTGCCACTACAGTGCAGACCACCAACCTTCTTAATGTAAAACAACTGGTCTGAAGCCCAAGTGCTTAAACTAAAAGGCTTAGAATGAGTTACACCAAGCAGTAATAAATACAATTGAGTACTTTTAAGATGACGCAAAAGCAAAATAAAGTAGGAAGAAACACAAATACAGTAAAAGCAGAATTTTTTTTTTTCAGAAAAGTAGCAAAAACAGTAGAAAAAACAATTCACATGCAGTGCAAGCTGGCACACTTGAGTATGTAGCAATATTAGTCCACACACAGTTTGAAAAAATGTAATTAAATTAAAAAGGACTAAAGCAAGTGCAGAAAGGGTTTATTAGGTAGAATGCGGTAAAGAGATGGGACTGGGGGAGTGTCCTAGATCAAATCTGCAGTGGGGCGGGCACTGCAAAAGCCACCAAATTTAAACTACAAATAAGAACAGGGAGGGGGGGGTGGGGAAGACAGTTTCAACAGAGATAGATATGAGGAATCACAGTGCAAATTATTACCAAAAAATATATACTGATATCTGTATATTTGCAGAACAGTAAGACAACAGATATCTAAGTAACAATTTAGCTCTATAATACAGAATAACACAAAAACATATACTCAGCTCTATATATTTGCAGAGAGTCTTGTAAGGCTGTCTCAACAATCCACTTTAAATGCAGGCTGCTATTAACAGCAAATTAAGGGAACCTTGAGTTAACACACAAGCTATACAAACTAAAATGAGGGGGGGGGGGAGACAGTATCAACAGAGATAGATATGAGGAATCACAGTGCAAATTATAACCAAAAAATATATACTGATATCTGTATATTTGCAGAACAGTAAGACAACAGATATCTAAGTAACAATTTAGCTCTATAATACAGAATAACACAAAAAAATATACTCAGCTCTATATATTTGCAGAGAGTCTTGTAAGGCTGTCTCTCAACAATCCACTTTAAATGCAGGCTGCTATTAACAGCAAATTAAGGGAACCTTGAGTTAACACACAAGCTATAGAAACTAAAATGAGGGAGGATGGGGAAGACAGTTTCAACAGAGATAGATATGAGGAATCACAGTACAAATTATAACCAAAAAATATATACTGATATCTGTATATTTGCAGAACAGTAAGACAACAGATATCTAAGTAACAATTTAGCTCTATAATACAGAATAATACAAAAAAATATACTCAGCTCTATATGTTTGCAGAGAGTCTTGTAAGGCTGTCTCTCAACAATCCACTTTAAATGCAGGCTGCTATTAACAGCAAATTAGAGGGAACCTTGAGTTAACACACAAGCTATAGAAACTAAAATGAGGGAGGGGGTGGGGTGGGGAAGACATTTTCAACAGAGATAGATATGAGGAATCACAGTGCAAATTATAACCTAAAACTATATACTGATATCTGTATATTTGCAGAACAGTAAGACAACAGATATCTAAGTAACAATTTAGCTCTATAATACAGAATAATACAAAAAATATACTCAGCTCTATATATTTGCAGAGAGTCTTTTAAGGCTGTCTCTCAACAATCCACTTTAAATGCAGGCTGCTATTAACAGCAAATTAAGAGAACCTTGAGTTAATACACAAGCTATAGAAACTAAAATGAGGGATGGGGGTGGGGAAGACAGTTTCAACAGAGATAGATATGAGGAATCACAGTGCAAATTATAACCAAAAAAATATATACTGATATCTGTATATTTGCAGAACACTAAGACAACAGATATCTAAGTAACAATTTAGCTCTATAATACAGAATAATACAAAAACATATACTCAGCTCTATATATTTGCAGAGTGTCTTGCAAGGCTGTCTCTCAACAATCCACTTTAAATGCAGGCTGCTATTAACAGCAAATTAAGGGAACCTTGAGTTAACACACAAGCTATAGAAACTAAAATGAGGGGTGGGGGGTGGGGAGGACAGTTTCAACAGAGATAGATATGAGGAATCACAGTGCAAATTATAACCAAAAAAATATATACTGATATCTGTATATTTGCAGAACAGTAAGACAACAGATATCTAAGTAACAATTTAGCTCTATAATACAGAATAATACAAAAACATACTCAGCTCTATATATTTGCAGAGAGTCTTGTAAGGCTGTCTCTCAACAATCCACTTTAAATGCAGGCTGCTATTAACAGCAAATTAAGGGAACCTTGAGTTAACACACAAGCTATAGAAACTAAAATGAGGGAGGGGGTGGGAAGACAGTTTCAACAGAGATAGATGAGAGGAATCACAGTGCAAATTATAACCAAAAAAATATATACTGATATCTGTATATTTGCAGAACAGTAAGACAATAGATATCTAAGTAACAATTTAGCTCTATAATATAGAATAATACAAAAACATATATTCAGCTCTATATATTTGCAGAGAGTCTTGTAAGGCTGTCTCTCAACAATCCACTTTAAATGCAGGCTGCTATTAACAGCAAATTAAGAGAACCTTGAGTTAACACATAAGCTATAGAAACTAAAATGAGGGAAGGGGTGGGGAAGACAGTTTCAACAGCGATAGATATGAGGAATCACAGTGCAAATTATAACCAAAAAAATATATACTGATATCTGTATATTTGCAGAACAGTAAGACAACAGATATCTAAGTAACAATTCAGCTCTATAATACAGAATAATACAAAAAATATACTCAGCTCTATATATTTGCAGAGAGTCTTGTAAGGCTGTCTCTCAACAATCCACTTTAAATGCAGGCTGCTATTAACAGCAAATTAAGGGAACCTTGAGTTAACACACAAGCTATAGAAATTAAATGGGGGATTAGGGTGGGGAAGACAGTTTCAACAGAGATAGATATGAGGAATCACAGTGCAAATTATAACCAAAAAATATATACTGATATCTGTATATTTGCAGAAAAGTAAGACAACAGATATCTAAGTAACAGTTTAGCTCTATAATACAGAATAATACAAAAAATATACTCAGCTCTATATATTTACAGAGAGTCTGATAAGGCTGTCTCTCAACAATCCACTTTAAATTCAGGCTGCTATTAACAGCAAATTAAGGGAACCTTGAGTTAACACACAAGCTATAGAAACTAAAATGAGGGAGGGGGTGGGGAAGACAGTTTCAACAGAGATAGATATGAGGAATCACAGTGCAAATTAAAACCAAAAAATATACTGATATCTGTATATTTGCAGAACAGTAAGCCAACAGATATCTAAGTAACAGTTTAGCTCTATAATAAAGAATAATACAAAAAAATATACTCAGCTCTATATATTTGCAGAGAGTCTTGTAAGGCTGTCTCTCAACAGTCCACTTTAAATGCAGGCTGCTATTAACAGCAAATTAAGGGAACCTTGAGTTAACACACAAGCTATAGAAACTAAAATGAGGGAGGGGAAGACAGTTTCAACAGAGATAGATATGAGGAATCACAGTGCAAATTATAACCAAAAAATATATACTGATATCTGTATATTTGCAGAACAGTAGGACAACAGATATCTAAGTAACAATTTAGCTCTATAATACAGAATAATACAAAAGAATATACTCAGCTCTATATATTTGCAGAAAGTCTTGTAAGGCTGTCTCTCAACAATCCACTTTAAATGCAGGCTGCTATTAACAGCAAATTAAGGGAACCTTGAGTTAACACACAAGCTATAGAAACTAAAATGAGGGGGGGGGGGAGACAGTTTCAACAGAGGTAGATATGAGGAATCACAGTGCAAATTATATCCAAAAAATATATATACTGATATCTGTATATTTGCAGAACAGTAAGACAACAGATATCTAAGTAACAATTTAGCTCTATAATTCAGAATAATACAAAACATGTACTCAGCTCTATATATTTGTAGAGAGTCTTATAAGGCTGTCTCTCAACAATCCACTTTAAATGCAGGCTGCAATTAACAGCAAATTAAAGGAACTTTGAGTTAACACACAAGCTATAAAA
This sequence comes from Protopterus annectens, assembly GCF_019279795.1. NCBI lineage: Eukaryota > Metazoa > Chordata > Ceratodontiformes > Protopteridae > Protopterus > Protopterus annectens. The sequence continues at coordinate 1,943,622,078 of NC_056739.1, read as the reverse complement.
ACTAAAATAAGGGAGGGGGTGGGGAAGACAGCTTCAACAGAGATAGATATGAGGAATCACAGTGCAAATTATAACCAAAAATATATATACTGATATATGTATATTTGCAGAACAGTAAGACAACAGATATCTAAGTAACAATGTAGCTCTATAATACAGAATAATACAAAAAAATATTCTCAGCTCTATATATTTGCAGAGAGTCTTGTAAGGCTGTCTCTCAACAATCCACTTTAAAGGCAGGCTGCTATTAACAGCAAATTAAGGGAACCTTGAGTTAACACACAAGCTATAGAAACTAAAATGAGGGGGGGGGTGGGGAAGACAGTTTTAACATAGATAGATATGAGGAATCACAGTGCAAATTATAACCACAAAAATATATACTGATATATGTATATTTGCAGAACAGTAAGACAACAGATATCTAAGTAACAATTTAGGTCTATAATGCAGAATAATACAAAAAAATATACTCAGCTCTATATATTTGCAGAGAGTCTTGTAAGGCTGTCTCTCAACAATCCACTTTAAATGCAGGCTGCTATTAACAGCAAATTAAGGGAACCTTGAGTTAACACACAAGCTATAGAAACTAAAATGAGGGAGGGTGGGGAAGACAGTTTCAACAGAGATAGATATGAGGAATCACAGTGCAAATTATAACCAAAAAAATATATGCTGATATCTGTATATTTGCAGAACAGTAAGACAACAGATATCTAAGTAACAATTTAGCTCTATAATACAGCATAATACAAAAAAATATACTCAGCTCTATATATTTGCAGAGAGTCTTGTAAGGCTGTCTCTCAACAATCCACTTTAAATGCAGGCTGCTATTACAGCTGCTCCTTCCATATCAAGGTAGTGAACACTGCCAAAAGGTCAAGTAAATCCATCGCGGTATAGGTAAGTGCTGGGGAATTTACTGATAATGTAGGGTTAGAAGATGTGTGTGAATGTATCTATGGGTTTGCAATATGTGTATGTATGAGTGCATGTGTCTGCCTGTGAGATGGCAGTTAGGCAGGCATATGCATGTGTGTAAGGGTGTATGGGTGAATGGATGAGTGTCTGTGTGATTGGTTGGGGAGGGGATCATTTTGAGTGTGTGTGTGTGTGTGTGTGTGTGTGTGTGTGTGTGTGTGTGTGTGTGTGTGTGTGTGTGTATGTGTTTGGATGGCTGTCATACTTCCACACACCCATAGATTAATGAGCAGAAGCTGTAACACTGGGTGGGGGGAAACACTAGCCACCAAGGATAACTCTAATTCTCATGCCTTAATGATACTTTATCAGTACAGTGTTCAGGGAGAACATCCTAGCCAGCAAGGATAACTTAAAAATGTTCATGCCAGAGCAGCAGTAAAACACAACAGTGATGCGGGGAATTGGGGGAACACTAGACACCAGGGATATTCAATATGGTGTGCATTAAAAACACATATTTAAATAAAAGTTGTAGGGAACCACTAGACACAAGGGAAAAAAAGTATCATGTCTTAAAATCCATTATGCAGTCCTCAAACCCTATGGCCTCCCACTGAGGATGTTAGTCCTGTATGATATCTGGAGGATTTCTTTCAACAAATGTTAAATAAATAAATAAATAAATAAAATAAATAAATATCACTAGACACCAGGAAGTGCTTTTTACATGATATACATGAGGAAAAAATACATATGTAAAAATTAATGAAAACTTCAGCCAAGCTAGAACTTCACTGAGTGATCTCTCAAACCTCTTGTATCAGAGGCACATGGGATATAGGTTTGAGAGGTCACTCAGTGAAGTTCTAGCTTTACATATATCCCATGTGCCTCTGATACAAGAGGTTTGAGAGGTCACTCATTGAAGTTCTAGCTTGGTATATATCCCATGTGCCTCTGATGCAAGAGGTTTGGGAGGTCAACGGTGAAGTTTTAGCTTGGCTGTAGTTTTCATTAATTTTTATTGATTGTTTTTTCTGTGTGACCTTCTCACTCTTTGTATTAGAAAAAATACATATGGGGAAAGGCGAATCTAATTGTGCACTCTTCACAAAAGAAACTACTGCATTAGCCCACTGCATTGAGAAGTTAGTGCTGTAGATATGTCTTGTTTATATATATATATATATATATATATATATATATATATATATATATATATAGAGAGAGATCCCCTTCTAATACTCATATGGCCATATCGTCGAGTTTCACTTTTGCAAAACAAAAATCGTGACAAAGAAATACCCGAAGGGTGAATTTTTCACAGGGCAAGTAAACACATGCACAACATGCCCTTTTCTACACTGTAATGTGATCCTGGAGTTGGTAGGGGATGAAGCCCCCCCACATTGGGAGATGTGGGGCAGGTGGATTTTATTTACTCTGCTATTTGTTTCATTGAAGTTTGGGCAAGTGTTTACTTGCTCTGGGAAAAATTCGCTGTTCAGGTATTTCGTTTTCGTGATTTCATCTCACAAAAATTAAATTCGATGATATGGCCATTCGAGTATTAGAAGTCAATCTATATTGCACACAAAGGGAAAGAACATAAAATGTTAGATATACTTCTTCATCTTATAAACTGCTTTTACCCTAGCATGCATTTACTGAAGGATTTGAAGTGTGAAACTGGAATGCCTGAAATTAAGGACCAAATGTGATCATCCTTATATTATCTAGGCAGGGAAAAAGGTGACATTATAGACATTTTGACAACAGGAACAGGTATGAGGTATGTGGTGTGTGTGCGCATACATGTGTTTTATTGTGTGTGCTTGTGTGTGAGGGAAAGTGCCTGAGGAGAGAGGCATGCATTTCCTCATACAATGTGGCTCCCGCAGTTAACTTCTGTGGGAAGTGCTATTCTGCACTTTACCTTAGTTAACTGTAATTCAGAGGCATACAAATTAGCTGATAATAACGTCTGTCCTCGTTGTGGCTAATATGTCTATGAATAGCAAGATACCATGTCATAGTAACAGGAACTGAAAACCTTAATGAATTCCTGGGAAGTGTTTGCTACGAATACTATCACCTACACTTGTAAACCAAGTTATACAAGATGTAAATAACATTAGCACGGATCACCATACTGAAGAAATATTTATTAATATAAAACAAATTTTTATTTTAAAAATTTTGAAGACTTGGTGAATGTTTTAAATGTGTAGAATAAGCATTTATTAATAGAAAATATTTCACTGTTACAATAATGAAAACTATCACTGTTTAAACCAAATTATGTGAGAGATAAATAGCAAGACAATAGATGAAGGAAGCTGAATGTAAAGTACTTTGCCTGATGAAGTTCTTGTATTAATGTTTTAAGGGACGAAAGCGCTTACGTTTTGAATTTGGATTAAACTTGGGAGCTCAAAGTTGGATTTATCTCTGCTTGTTGCACCACTGTTGTTTGCTGCATTGTGTTTGAATTTGGACTACATTTTTGCTTGCTGCACTACACCCGGTGTGAGCTTTTTTGTGGATTTACTAGTTTGCTGTCTTCATCTTCTGTTCTTGTTGTCAAGGTGCTCACCAGATCAGCTGTTGCAGCATTTGTACAAACCTAAACTGGTTTCTAAATGGAGAACGATGAAGAAACAACTCAACCTGCCAGTTCTACAGGTGACCTTACTGTCTTAATTAATCAACTAATGGAAAGGATGGAAAGGCTACAACAGCATTTGTTGTCAGTTATCATAACTAACCATCCATGCCACACTGGGCACTTCTTCTTCTCTTCCTGCACCAAATTTCCATTTGCCTGGGTCGAGTGAAACTAATGGGAACCAAGCCGTGGTTCCGAGACCTGCAGTACGCTCAGAATCACAGGTCAGTAACAATGCTACATGTGAATTTAATAGAGCCAATGTAAACAGTACAATAAATGGTTCCAATTCCATTTTATCAAACTGGCTTGTCAGTTGTTGTCCGTTTACCAGCAGAGTGAGAGAGGTGAACACTGACCACTCATTTAATAATCGACTGAATCAACTAGATCGCATTTTGCTTAAAATTAAAAAGTTACAAATGGGCAACCATTATTTCAAGGAGTGCATTAAAAGGAGAATTGTTCCTAAGGGTTTGTGAATGTGGTGCTACCCAACAGGTCTTATAACAAATTCCCAGTTTCATAGAGAACTTCTCCAGTTATTTGACTGTTATGGATTTGAGTATATGGACATGGTAATCAAAAACAATGATACACAAATTGAATCACTGGGGGAAAAAGTAAAACTATTAGATAGCAAAATCATTCAAGACCCCCTTTTTGCTACTAATAACTTTGAATACACTCGTATTTTCCGATCTATAGGAGAGCAAATGGACACTATAAAAACTAGGAAATACAAAAAGATTAATAGAGATGAAAATGAATACAACAACAATAATGCTTATACCCCCCCCCCCCATTCTCAAGAGTGGACTTTGAATGGGAGACCTTTATTTAGTAACGAACTAGATAATTACTCTGAGATTCAGGGAGCAGGTAACAACTTGGATGACTCTTTTTTTAGACGAAGAGGAATATGCTCCCTTAAGACAGTCAGAGCGAATCAAAAAACAACAACCCCATTGTATGAACACTTATGGGAAACAACAAGAACAGAACTTCCAACAAAGGGGGAGCAGGGGGAACAGAGGACAATAAAAAGGCCCCTGGAAGGCAAAACAGGGGAGGTATTAAATACTGACATTCCACTTCAAGATACGACAGAGACTTTCAGGAGGGATACAACTGAGATGGTTTTGTTACCAGCTGTTTCCATTCATTTTAACACTGTACGTGATTTTTAGGTGTATAATTTCACTATGCTTGATTTAAATGTTCATGTTTGTAACCTTTTGTCAAAAGGCTTCACATTTACTCATAATAAACCAGCCAGTATGGTGAATACGTTCATGGACTTTATCAGAAAATTAAAATTAATTAAAAGTACATCAGAAAATTTAATTTAAATCTGATGTTTCAAGGGGTAGAGAATGTTATGCATCCTTTACACACCTCTAGTACCTATAACCCCCCACTCACCCCTCTTTGGACATTTTTGAAAGGGTATGTGAGTTGGACATCAGGACCCACTGTTGGAATATGTATAAGCAAAGAACTAAAAATAACTTAAGGTTTGAGGAAGAAATGGAACTTAATTTTTTGTCAACAACACTAATTTGAGGGTCATGAAACTGGATAAAGAGGGTGGTGTTGTCCTTATGTGGAAAACAGATTACATAAAGAAGATGAAAGAAATCTTGAGTAGTAAGACATATGCACACAGTTCACTGAACGAACTCAATGGAGAATACAGGAAAGTCTGTGGCTTTCTCAAAGACCTCTTCATTGATATGCTCATCACTTTAGAGAAACATAGATTTTTAACCACAGACATTCCAATCACACCTACTATTTTTGGGGTTCCAAAGATACATAAGGACATACATCAACCTCCTTTACGTCCCATTGTCAATGCTAGAGGTTCTATAACACATTCACTGGCAAAATTCTTAGATCTACAGCTAAAGTATTTGTTAAAATCTGAACCTTCATTATGCGTCAACTCATGGGATTTCTTAAAGAAAATCAACACAATTGAGTTTAATAACTCTTGCATATTCATAACAATTGATGTAAGGGACCTTTATTCTGTCATCTCTCATGACTTAGGAATAAATTGGTTCTGTGACTATCTGGTGTCAAAGGGAGTCAGACAAGATAAAATTAATATGCTGGAACAACTTTTAGACGTAGTTTTAAGAAACAACTATATTGTATTCGACAATGAGTATTACATCCAGATAGAGGGAGTAGCAATGGGTGTGGCATGGGGAGGCATGTACGCAAATGTGGTAATGTTGGAGTGGGAAAAGAAATTCTTATTTGAGTCTATTTTTTTCCAACATTGCCACATGTATACCCGTTTCCTGGATGACATATTCATCCTTTGGAATGGCCCAAAAGAACAAATAGATCCATTCTTAGATTATATAAATAATTCTACATCTTTTTTTTTTTAAATTCACGCATTCTGTGAATGATAAGGAAATTGCTTACCTTGACATTTTACTTAAAAAAGACTTAGAGCATAATAGATTTACGGCTGAAATATACCATAAAGATACATATTCTAACAATTTTTACACTACACGAGCTGCCGTCCATTCTACCAAAAATGAGGAGTCCTTAAGGGACAATTTGTAAGGGCAGCTCGTATGGTGTCATTAAATGAATGCTTTTTAAAGGAATGTAGTAATTTGAAGGACATGTTTTTGAAAAGAAGTTAATCATTTGATTTAGTATAAACACCATGAATGAAGTAATAGAAAAAAGAACAAGTGGACACTCTGTGTCCTTGTTAAATTCTGAATGTAATGTAGACACGCATTTTGAATTTAATACAAGTAGTATTAGTGTTAGATCTGAGTCTATAGTCTACCACTCTAGTCAAATCGATGTTAAAACAATTGAAAAAGGAAATGAGTTTAAATCATGTTTTCTAACCAGATTTTCCACTGATGCATACTTCATAAAAGACACACTAGTGAAAAATTGGAAACTCTTAGTATGTGAAAGGGATATATAAGCAATTCAAGGTGATAAACCTACATGTGTGTTCAGGAAAGGACATAATAGCAAAACACTACTTGAATGTCAAAAAGATGCACAACATACAGGGTACATGTATAAATGTGGGTCCTGTAAATTTTGTTCCTATATTTTAGAGGTTAATGAGGTGAACATCAACAGAATAAAAATAAAAGTCAGGAACAGATTTTCTTGTACCTATGAAAGAGTGGTCTATTGTGCCCTTTGTGAACTATGTTCATGCTTTTACATTGGAAAAATGGAGCGCAAGCTCAAAAACAGAATACGTGAACACCTTAGGAATATCAGGGATTAATACCCACTTAATACACTTACTAAACATATAGGGCAATATAA